>NW_024540292.1:0-291654 GCF_016647625.1 Suillus subalutaceus
TTGGGATATGATATAGACTGCATAGCATATATTGTAAGCTGTGAGGTGGACACGAGGATAATGTATGGGAAACGTACCAGCTTAGAATTCCAGTGCTGTCCTGACCTATATGCACATTGTCTTGGTGTCAAGACGTTGAGACTTTCTAAAAAAACATATCATGATAAGGGATATTTTGGACTTTGTTGTTAGATGAAAGTTGGGACGGAGGTATGCCCTTTAGTTGATTATTCGCCTATCGTTGAAAGGTAGGAGACATCGACGATAAAGCCCAGCCAGAAATTTGAAGACACACCGCTTGGGTTGAGGTCGCCATGAATTTTCCAGGTGGACAATGAATGATGCTTGTTCAGTTATAGCTCGCTGCGGGTATGGAACCTGAAGAATGGGAAACAGATATGAGAGGACTGGCGGGACGGGGATATCAGAGCAGTATGGACCATAGCGTTGTCTCCGGACGGGAAGAAAGTGGTGAGGACGGTAGAATAAGGTTGTGGGACATCGACACTGGCGAATTCATCGCGAAATGGACGGGATACAGAATCAGTGTGGTCCCTGCTGGATCAAGATTGTCGACGAGTGGTGAGCAGATTCATCGATGGGACTGCAAGACAGTGGAACGTGGCTCAGTCCAGTCATCGAGATTGGTACAACATGTGTATGCAGTTATCTACTCACCAAACACAGGCCATGTTTACAACCGGTGGATAAGATGGGCCCCCATATGACGAGCACCATGCAGGCACCCTGTTGGTCTTCCCCAATCGTTTGATAGCCTACGACAACCACCGATTAAAGACCGCTTTGAGCACTGGATGGTGCTACATAACCTTGAAACTGTGGTCTTGCCCGAGAATATCAATAGGCAGGAATGTAATAAGTTGCTAGGATGCAGGGGACTCCTCGGCGAGCATGTCATCGAATGGGGAAAAAGTATGGGTACTGGGAATATAGTCAGTATATCCATCTCGAACTCCGAATTCGCCGAATGAGCTTGCAGTTGTCCAGCAGCTCGACAGCGAGGCCGCTGCTGCTTTGATAGGACACCTCACGGTGGGCCACACAGGTATCGGTACCAACAATAAATGTAGTGTAGTCAATATCAACTACCCCGACGTGTTCGTCGCACAAAAACACGCTTCTGTAGATTAAATACAAGCCATGAACAGGCCGGCGTTCAGCACGAAGCATGTAGGACATGGGATACGATCCACAAGGAAACCGTACGAAGAACCACGACCGGTGAAAGAGACCAGGGAGTCAGCTGCCAGTGAAAAGTTGATTTGGTGACCAGAAAAGGGCTTTCGGGTCCGTTGAAAAAGGTTTTTCGGTCATAGCATGTGGGTGAATGGGAAGAATTATTCTTCATCTCGTGAACGAGACGGCTGGCAGCGAGGGAAGGCAGTAGGGTGGATGGGGGTGCAGGTTGCTCTTCCCGGATTGGAGATGCGAACAACAGTTACGAAACTCATGCTGCGCAAAATATTAAGGTGGATGAAAACAGGAGCCGCAGGATTAGTTACCAGTGTGGGGGATTGTGCGCAGGATGGAGACTCGGATGGAGACGACAGCAGCCATTTCGTTGGTTGGACCCTTTGTTGAAGCGTGAAATAAAAACTCACACACCCAAATGTCTGATCACCGGTATCTATATATGGTTGGACCGCCATGAATGTTAATATTATTATGACATTGGCAGACCAACAAGATCACGTCCGCATAACCAGCAGCCAGTGCAATGAGACAGGTACCGCCCTGCCAAATTCCCGATAGACAGAATCTGTCGCTATGTGATTTATCATGCGGCCAACAAGCGGCCACTGTCGCAGTAGATTAGTATCAGGATGCGCTGGTGGAGAATCAACTGATTGGCGCTTGCCATGCTTGCGAATTACTGGTAACCGGTTAATGTTGCCCGTTCCATCAAACCTACTGGTTCAATGTTCTCGCGTTCAGTTCACTGGAAGTCTGAGCTGATATCTACGTTTACCCAGGCCATCGTGCCTTGCGGTGCGCGTTCACTTCACAACTTACAGCATATTCTGTGCAGGGGGAGCCCCCAACCCTTATTTTCGTCATTTTTGATCATCAGTCGCATTACCGTGACATCATTCCAGCTATCTTATATTGATAGGAGTGATCCCTATTACTCGTCCAAAAATTCGGACCACCGCTCTAAGTGAGAGACTGAAGTTTGGCCTCAAATGGAGGCTGGTTCGTCTACTAGTGTGCTCAAGCGCAGGCTTGTGGCAATCAGGAGTGCTGGCTGCGCTGCCGCCGCCGAGCTTGCAGAGCCGCCTGATATTCGAGATGCCAAATATTGAGCACCTTGTTGTTGACTATATAAAGGTGCCGAGATCTATCTCAGGAATCTGAATGAACGACGAGAAGATGCCGTTCTTGGAAAGAGTAAAATTTGAGATGGTTGGCATGAGGGCTTCTTGCAATTGGGGTTGTAGAGGCCCGCGGTCAACACGTGGTATGGTGCTATCCTCAATCAGGCCCAGGAGTCTTTTTCTTTGTTATCCTTAAGCTTTGCGTTTTTTTTCGCCGGTCTAGATTTGTCAGTCATTAACATCTTGGTTTCAGACCCTTTTGATTACCTTACTCGACACTTAAGGTTTCTATCACCCTTCGCCAACTTCGGCCAACCGGTAAATTCCTACAGCACGAACAGCGATGTGATGTAATGTACTTGTACTACTTACATGTTTAGCTCCCGAGTTCCGATGTCACTCAGGCACGTAGTACGTATAGGATAGTCCCACTCATCTGCATCAGCAAGGGTGGCACGTATAAAACGACCTACGTGAACGGTGGACTATTGGGGTATGCCTCACAACAGGGCATTCGCACACCCGGAGATGCGATGGGATACTGGGGGGTCCTTAAGACTAGAGCGTATTGTCCTATATAGAGTACATATCTGCAAAGGACAGAAATTGAAAAAAGTACCTCGTCAGCTCATTCAACAGAGTCTGAAAGCACGTGGAATAACATAAGCGATTATGTAATGGAGAGAAAGAAGGTTGCCAACTTGCACATATTGTGCCTGTCCCAAAATTAGCCTGGCCAAGATACCCATCTATGCTCACATAAGCTCAGGTACCTAAGTACATTGATGACAGCTCCTAGTCGCTCAACTTCAGCGAGGAGGTCCCACGTGTAGGGTCACACCCGCCTGCAACTCACCTTTTTCATCTTAGGCCAAAAGTCGCATCAAGGCCAGTAAAACTCTCACGTCAGAACACCAACTTAACATTTACTAGGACAAGGTTTCTGCCGACTCGAACGCAGATTTCGGTGCAATTTCATGACCGCCCAGGTGATTTGGCGTAGATGTGATTGCTCGACAGGTGGGACTTAAATTTAATTCAGATTTCGGTGCTTTTTCATCTTAGGCCAAAAGTCGCATCAAGGCCAGTAAAACTCTCACGTCAGAACACCAACTTAACATTTACTAGGACAAGGTTTCTGCCGACTCGAACGCAGATTTCGGTGCAATTTCATGACCGCCCAGGTGATTTGGCGTAGATGTGATTGCTCGACAGGTGGGACTTAAATTTAATTATGCTATCACACTTGAAGGCCTGATCAGTCAATGGTGGTGCAACATTGTATGGACTCCTCGTTGAATTCTCAGCTGATGCCGAAAGTTGAGTTCCAAGGATGAGGCTGCTGCAGGGCCCTGGCAGAAGTTTGGCCGCACAAGCTTTGAAGCTTTGTACTAGGATCCTCAGCACGGGCTAGAGTAAGTGATTAAGTATGGATGATAACCGTAACTATTCGGCAGCGCAACATGACATCAGCTACTAAACGGCAGGTTCACCGACAGGTCTTCTTCAGCGCTCGCTGGTTCTCACCACGTGGCAAGTAAAGTTACCACCGCCAAGGTACATTCGACTGTTGGTTATGTAAAATGGTATGAAAAGAGTCCATACACCATTCCGAGCGTGCTTTGTTCACCATGAAACGTTTCAACCATGTCAGATTAACGATTTCTTCAGGCGACGTAAGACCGCGGACCTTCTCTTTAGATCATTTCACGATAATAAATTTCACAGATATCGGTACTGGACATTTTTCGTTTGCTGCGATGGGGTATAGTATAAAGATACGGGGGAAACCCATTCTCCCCTATAACAAACTTGCCTTTCCCATTCCACAACTTGAAGATGTCTGCTTCAACACCACAAAAATCAACAGCACTTGGCAATTATAGTTTTGCGCATGATGCGCCAACCCCCCAAAGCAACCAGCACAATAGCGGTGTCAGCTCTCAGGCTAGTCCGGCGATGGGAAGCAACGAATGTGCATTCCAAATGTATGCCCTCTGTCACCATTTATTTTTCACATAATGAGCCCCGTACACAGGCTGGGTCCAAACAACTACAGTTCATCTGCGTCCTTGCAACACATTGCGACCACGTCGGACTCGGATGTGCATGCTGTCGTCCATATGCATATGATGGCAAGTCCCAAGTTAGTACGCTCCTTATCATCCTTATATAAATATATTAACATGAGCAGCATCGCCCCATGGGCGTCAGACAGTCCATCGAGCAGAAATGCTGTCTCGCATGGTTTCCCGCATAATTCACCAATCCCTCACGATATAGGAGGTGCTGGGTCCAGGACCTCCGGTCATCCAGCTACGGGAAATGTCTACATGTCTTCACATGCATCCTCGTATACCTTTCGTCACTTATTTGTTCATATTCGCCCTCATGCTCATACACAGGCTGGGACCGATCAGCCACACTTCGCCCATGTCCTCGCAATGCAATATGACTGTCTCGGATATGCATTCCGTCGTACCTATGATGGCAAACCCCAAGTTAGTGCGCTCCTTACCTTCCTTACATAAGTCTAACAACACGAGTAGCGTTGCCTTGTGGACACCAGGCAATTTCGGGACTACTGTCTTGCTTAGCCCCTCGCAAAGTGTGCTATATCCTCACGATCTAGAAGGCGTGAACTCCAGTTTTCAGCACCCTCCGATCCAGTCGGAGCCACCAATCAATCAACCATCTCCCCTCCCCCGTGCCTGCCGGTGGGTACATAACAATGCGTGTTGCGGATATGAAGGAACCTTGGAAGATTTAAAACAGCATTGGCATGACAGCCATCTTCCTGGATGCCAAGATGCGATGATGCGGTGCCAATGGGAACACTGCGTGTACCATAGGCGAGGTGATCCCTCAATTAACGTCATGCTGCGCTCCTCCGTGTGGCGGCATATATCTGAAGTTCATTTGATGCATCGGAGGAATAACTAGACACTAACTGTATTTTACTCTGTTTGGACAAGTTGCACGGGCACAACTCGCCTGATTTTCTGTAACAATATCAGTGTACTAGACTAGCCTAACGCAGACAGGACACACATTAATGTACTTATATATGATAGGAACACCTACGACGGGTGAAAATTTCATACCTGCACATGGCGTGAGATTCCATCCTTATATCTTGCTGACTTTGCATGATTCGACACGACGAGACTGGATTTCATTTTGCCATGCGAATAATACGACGATCGTAACGGCACTCGGCCGCGCCAAACACCGACACCTATTTTGTAAGTTTGATTTGAATGATCCTCTCTACTACTACCCTCAATATCATACTTTTGTCTTGGAACAGACGGCAATGTCTATCAATCCTGCAGGTATAGTTGCTGGAGCCAATTGGTGATGAGTCGCCCATCTGAGTGCACTTAGCAGCTGACATGCCGGTATTCAACCCCTCGATTGTAATTTCTCCAACCTTGTTCACAAATCAGCTAGCTGGTGTGTCCATAGTGCTAACCAATCTTCTGTGCGAATCATTTGTGCTTAAAACTTCTCGCAACCAGAGCTAACGTTCTCCCCGGGTACTAGTGCCTTTACCAAGAACCACTAACTTTACTAGTAATAGCTTGGGCGCGACTTCTTAAAAGTCCTGCTGAAAGCCACGCAAACATATGCAGACGAGATTTGATTTGAATCCGGCAGTCTAGAACAAAATCGGTGAGTTCATGAAGAGGCGAAATTCGAATGGTACTGATTTGAATCTTTGCAGGCGCAAAAAGATGATGGCAAGGAGGGACGTGCCATGACGATTTAACAGCGAGGGACGTGTGCGAGATGTCTAGACTTGGACTCGTGACTGCTCCTTACATGACTTGTTCAGGTGATGGCTCATTGCGAGTATGGAACCTGAAGAGTGAGAAATAGGTAGGCGGGACGGCTATGAACCATGGGGTTGTCTTCGGACAGGAACTTGAAGAAGGTGGGTAGTGGAAGTGGGGACGGTGGAGTGAAGTCGTGGGACATCGACACTGGCAAATTCATCGCGAAATGGATGCCGGAGTCAAGTGGTGAGCGGATGAGTCTGTGTGGAGAACGGAGATAATCGATAATCCTCGGTCCAATCGAGATTAGGTGCGACTTTGATCGGACTGTGTCGTCACCGCCACTGCACGCGATTGGCTATATATGGTAAATACTAATAGTTGGCATGACACACTTGGCACGTACAACATACTATGTCTTTCCCCAGGCTTGTGGCAATCCCGGCGCCTGTGTCACATGGGCATACCGTCTCCGGAGTCTGCTGATCGTCTTTCAAGCGCGTGGCGATGCATGACACTTACAAATATATCACCCTTAGTACTGGTAGCTATGACCAACTGCGGAGCCAAACTTCTTTTTCAAAGAGGGTCATAATGTCAGACTACCATCCACCAACCGACCTTGAAGAAGTTGTTAACTCAGAGATCAAGTAAGTGTCCCGAGTTCATTACTGAGCACTATCATTGACTCTTTGACATGGTTTGTTCGCGCTGTGTATGACAGAGAGTGGCACTTCCGTGAGTTGAGAGTATGAGTGTCAATCTCTTAGTTGCTGAAAATTGTGTGCAGATATCTACTTCCATCAGCGCAACGCTGATCAGCATCAGGCTGCATTGGATTTGCGTGATGCTGTCCTTCGTCTAAGGCGTGATGGAGCGTTCGTCGCTGTGCCATTATTTCGTGTGAACACCGATCCTATCGGCCCCCATCCAGTTGGTAAGTGCCTATCATACCCTTCCTGGAAATAAATCATTTCCAAGTCGATCCCAGGCTCATACGAGATCTGGGTCCCTTCGACCTCGTTTCCCTCCGTATTTTCGTACCTTTGTATGAACAGGGGTGATCTAAGGTATTTCTTTATTTCTTCTCAGTCAAGTTGACTCATCACCTCATTGCAACCAAATTGCAAAGCATACTCGTGCACCCACTGACCCGTGAAGCGGTAATTCATTTGCTTAGTGAGCATTTGATTAACTGACCGATGCGTGGCGCGGGCACCTTTACAGAGAACGTGAGTACAGATCATTGCCGGTGTAACACACCTGACAGTGACCTCCCAGAGACCATGAACTCCGGAATGCGTGGATTGGCCCTCCATTCCCTCTTGATCTGTCTGCTCTCCCGGTGAAGACTGAAGAGTTACCCATACAATACCCGAGTCTGAGTGAGTTTATTACGACGAGCACATTCTTGCAACCATACTCACCGAACCCACAGAGCTCGGCTACTCTGCACCAGAACCTGAGTTTACCCTTGATCAGCGCCGTCGCATCGGTGCCAACCTCGAGCGCATCCTAAAGGGCGAGAAGGAAGCTGCCAAGGCTCCCATGAATTAACAATTTGGGCCATCTGCGCGATTGGAGTCGTTAGTTCTACATATGACCTGTGGATGTGTTGTATGCATATTTAGCTATGATGTTTGTATATTCTGGTATAAACGGTACGCAGACGAATGAACTTATGTTAGATTCGGTGACTATTTCCAAAGGCATGACTCACATTACCGCCGTTCCATGTCCAATCATTTCAATGTCACCTACTAGTACTGCTGCTGCTGTTCCGATCTCGCTCTTCCTTTGACATACAACTAGTGTGCGGTTTCCCGACACCTGAAACTACCAGAAGACTCCAGGCCATTCTATTGTGACTTATATTGGCCCAGTCCGAGTCAGCGTCATAGAAAGTCGCCCGTCATAAAGTTACTCGTCATCTTCTCAACGCGACCACATCTACATCCTCGAGCTCTGCAAAATGTCACGGCCAGCAAAACGTGGTACTCCTAGCACGATCGTTATCAAGCTTGGCGAGTACTAGTAGTATCCCCACCCCACCTCCCGCAGATGTGTAATCTGTAAAACCCTGTAGGAACATCCTCCATCGTCCACGAAGAAACACACCAGCCCCTCCTATCCATACTTTCTGCGGTCGTCGAGACCGTTATTAGTCTGCGCAGCCATGGACACAAAGTGGTGCTCGTCAGTTCTGGGGCTATTGGAGTTGGATTGAGGACGATGGATATCCCACAGAGACCAAAAAGCCTATCTAAAAAGCAGGTGTGTCTTCCTTCTGCATCTTCTGAGATTAGGACTGATTAACGGAAGGCTTTGGCAGCGATAGGACAAGGACGCCTCATTGCACTATGGGACAATCTCTTCGGGCAGTTTGATCAGCGAACCGCTCAGGTTCTGCTAACAAGAGGAGATATATCCGATGTAAGATACTTTCCGCGGACGCCCTGTTCAAGCATTGAACACATCCCAGCGCACACGATATTTGAACGCTGTCAATACACTAAACGAACTTTTGTCGATGGGCGTGGTGCCCATCGTGAACGAAAACGACACCATATCTGTCAGCGTAAGTGTCTACTACAGATATCTTGAATAGCAACACGGGCTAACTGTCCGCAGGAAATTAAATTTGGCGACAATGACACGTTGTCTGCTATTACGAGTTCTATGATTCATGCCGATTACCTGTTCCTGCTTACAGACGTCGATGGTCTATATACATCCAACCCACGAAAAGATCCTTCCGCGAAAAAGCTTGATGTGGTCATCTCTGTTGCTGCTATCCGAGCACAAGGTACGGATCCAGATCGGATACAGTAATGATTTGGTTGTTCCTAACCCTATTCCTCCAGTCAGCACATCGACGCTAGGATCTAGCCTTGGAACCGGCGGAATGGAAACAAAACTAATCGCTGCTGAAATTGCAACTGGTGCTGGCGTAACAACTGTTATCGCATCCAGCAAACAGCCTTCAGTGATTGTCGATATCATCGACTACTACACAGCACTGAAGGGCACGTCAGTACCCACTTCAGGTACTGCTAGCCCGATCGCTCCACAAAAGCTTAATCAGGCCGATTTGGATGAAGTTGCCGCATCCCTCAGTTGGCCAAGGCCTCCACATACGGTCTTTAAGCCTGCCCTGATTCCCATGCGGGACCTGAAGGCATGGACGAGCCATACCCTTTATCCAGCAGGTAGCGTGATCATTGACTCCGGGGCACATGCCGTATTGTCTCGTCGAGAATCTGGTGGCCGCCTGCTGCCAGCTGGGGTGCTCGGAGTTCGAGGTTCATTTGCCTCTGGCCAAGCAGTTCGTATATTAGCCCAGCGCAGTACTGAAGGAGTTCAAGTTGAGGCCAAGGAAGTTGCACAAATGCCATATTCCAACGTGGCCGCAACGACACCATGCACGCCGGTCCTAGAACCCGGGGCGTCAGTGACGGCCTCAGTCACATCCCTTGTTCCACTCTCGCGTTCTGGGTCGTCGGCATCTTTATCAGATGATATGATATCTGATTCTCAGACGATTACGGACGATGAGATCCCTTTGATCGAGAAGATGGACGAATGCGAAATCTGGGATTGTGTAGAAGTGGGACGGGGCTTAGCAAACTACAATTCTGCGCAGATATCGCGTGTGAGGGGCCTAAACAGGTGGGTTCTTCGTTTCTGGTTTTCGTCGTGTTTTCATTCAGCTGTCTTCAGCGCCCGCATAGCTCATATCCTTGGCTATGCAGACACAGAATATGTTGTAGAAAATATCACTATTAGAGTGTCTTCTTGATGTGGCGGTGTAGATGTAGATTATTTGTGCTGCACAAACAAGATCATTTTATCGACATTTTTTTAGTGTCAGTCGGCTGTGTCACGGTTCACCCAATTGCAACAGTCACCCTTTTCTTCTTCTTCACCCTGTTCTATGTTATAAAGCCATCCAGCAATTTTATAAATTATGTATCACGGAAATTCTATCAGACTTCTTGCGGGTATGTCCATCTGGCACCAGTACTTTCCTTCCGCTGATTTTGGCTCTCTAGGCAATAGTCACCCAGAGCTCGCCCATGCCGTGGCCGAGCGGTGAGCTGCCGCTTTAAATGATGCAGCAAAACAGCCCACGGACTAGTGATTCACCCACATAGGCTTGGAGTGCCCCTCACGCCATGCATGCCCAAAAAATTCTCCAACGGCGAGATAAACGTCAAGATCTCCGAATCCGTCCGGGAAGAAGACGTTTTCATCATCCAGTCAGGGTGTAGCGATGTGAACGACAACTTGATGGAACTCCTGATCCTTATATCCGCGTGCAAAACTGCTTCCGCCCGTCGCATCACCGCTGTGATTCCGTGTTTCCCGTATGCCCGAATGGACAAAAAGGATGAGTCTAGAGCACCAATAACAGCGAAATTGGTTGCAAACATGCTTGTCAGCGCGGGATGTGATCACGTCATTACTATGGATCTGCATGCTAGCCAGATACAGGGATTTTTCGACATTCCAGTGGACAATCTTTTCTCAGAGCCTTTGATGGTGTCTTACATCAAGAGGCACATCGATGGGTGGCAAGATGGTATTGTTGTCAGTCCCGATGCCGGTGGAGCCAAGAGGTCCGTGTTATTTTGTTTCGGGGGATTGACGTCAGTTTCACTGCTTAGCTGCGGATAGGGTCACTGCAATGGCAGACAAACTTGGCATTGAATTCGCCCTTATACACCGGAAACGTGATGGGAAGTCTCAAAATGCTCCAGAACGCATGGAGCTTCTAGTAGGAGATGTTCGAGATAAGGAATCACCTGCTTCTTATAGTCTATTCGAAACCTTATTGATGCTTACCCCAGGTGGCTATTTTGGTGGATGACATGATTGATACTGGCCACACGCTCACACTCGCTGCTCGGACGCTGCATGAGAAGGGCGCCAAAACTATTTACGTTCTTATTTCGCACGGTGCGTGTGTTATGTAGAATGCAATTACCAATCATCTGATGAGGATCCCTGAAGGACTCTTCGCCGAAGCCCACATGGCTTCTTTGAATAGCCTTCCTATAGAGCAGCTTGTGGTGAGTCGTTCATGGCTTTTATTGTGCTGCTAATATGCCTTGCAGGTCACAAATACCGTTCCGCAAAACGAGCACAAGGAACAATTTCCGAAATTAATAGCGCTGGACATTAGTTCTACTATCGCTGAAAGCATACGTCGCACACACAACGGTGAAAGTATTAGCCTCCTATTTGGTGAATGGTCCGAAGGCAGGGGTCTTGACATCATCATTTAGTTTATTTCCTCGCTCCGGATCCTCCAGTGTCAGTACATACTTGCATCCTAGAAACGACACAGTACATTACCAGTTCCTGACTCCTCCGCGTGCGACTGCGATCCTTGCAACTCCGATGCATTGCGAGGCTTGTTCTGGCGGAAGCTCCGCGGCTACCCACGATCCAACACTGGCCAAGTGGAGTAGGGGACTGCGCAACAAGTACCACCACTGGTCTTTTTCTCATTCCCATCGGCGTTCACATGGATATTTGTGATCCTGAGTCTAAGCCGAAACAAATTGTGTGAAGACGAGCATCGAGTGTGAGTTAGATCGCTCAAGTATTTAAGCAGAGAATACATTTCAAGCGTTCATCTCGTCTTAAGCCAATATCTCTCTCATGCCAACGATGACCCAAAGACTCACGTTTACTACTGCCAGCATTCAGAATCTCGTCATTTCCAACCCAACTGACGCACTCTACTATGAGGTGTTAACCCCTGAGTGGGAGTCACATCAGACGAAAGTGCGCCGACTGGACACTCGCACAGACCGCTATGACACTGTCGGCAACATCCGAAACCAGTCAGGCAAACCCGTCGCAGTCAGCATGTATAACGGAGAGTTCATAAACGAGGCATTATGGTTGCGGAAAATCAAGGGTCAAGGCCAACAGAGGTATGGTCATCTTTGTGATGCTGGACGATTGTTTTACTATATTGTGCAGTCGATGGGAATTTGATGACGGCGAGGGAAACTATTTCTCTTGGACTATAGCAGGTTCCAATTTGGAGGTTAGGAAATAGCACAGCGATATTTCTACGGTGTAGCTGACAAGTGACAGCTTCGCAGCCTTGATGAGGGTGGAGCGCAAAGTTCGAACCCCATAGCAACATTCTATCCCCACAAGCGCTACGCCGTTGTAGGGATGATATCGCAACATGCATTTTTGGAGATCGAGTCATCTGTGGTGGATTCCCTGGATACAGTACTAGGTGCGGTATGCTGAAGCGACGAAGTGAATACGCTAACGATGGAGCAGTTTCTCTACTCGTCCTTGCGCGGAAACGGAGAAGAAAGCACAGTCTTTAGAGCAGGAACTCTGAGACGCTTGGACATTTTTAACTAGAATCCACACTATTAGCGCACTTACGAGGCAGTTAATAAAGGCAAATTTGTCTTCACCTTTTTGGTTCCCTCCATCCATCATCCAACGAATCTTTAATCAAGAAATCATACCAGAACTTCGCGAGAGGGGCGGTACTGAGGTGCCACAAAGCGTGTGCATCGATGATGCGACCCCACGGAGGGAAGTCGAAAAGCTCTAGAGCAGTTGCAGCCGTCGTGAGAGCGGCAAAGGCTACAACCTTATATGCGTATGGTGGTCTGTACGTTCTTGATTTGAAAGGAAAGCGTTGAATGAGGGGTAATGATACGGGAAGGGCATATAGCAGCCACAGCAGATTATGCGTGATGCCAACAGTAAGGTTAAATGCCATATTATAGGTGTAGTCAAACCGCGGTAGAATGCTGAGATAGGTGATGTGGGTAAGGTAAGCTACAATGCAGATGGACGACCATAGGAGGTGTACGGGGGTGCGCTGAATACGGCCATCCTCACACGAACGGGTGGGGTATTGATTAAAGAGCCGTAGAACCGTGTGATACAGGGAATATAAGATGACAAGAGCAGCAGAGAAGTAATCCAGTTTTTCTGTGTTTGGCAAATCTTCAAGGAGTCAATAAGTAAACGTGATCACACATAATTTGAGGGCAGACCTCTTGTGTGAAACACTGCGGACCAGAGCCAGGCGTTAATGCTCACTATAGCCCATGTTAAGTAGTAAGATCGCATCGGATGGTTGCTTGGCATTCTACTGCGAATCTGGCGCCATCCTTGGATATGATAGTACATATTCCACAGTGAGAACGCGACAGAGGCTGGCTCTTGCATTCCGAAGAGCCGCCAAAAAGGCCACTTTCCATGATATTGATGTATAGTCGAACTTCCACGGATTGCGATATCTGTGAGCATGTGCATGCACTGGTACTTGCAGTCGTCTGTACACGTCCAACGCGTCAGTCTGAGCGCAAGTGAAAGCGTCGTTGAGGATGACAATGGTCCCCATAACACGCAGATACGCAGTTCTGAAAATTTGATGATCTGTCACCGGAGGAAGCAGCGACAAAAACGATAAATGGAAGGGTTGCTAACACCCAGCGATACGCACGCAACATGATGGCAAGAGCTAGGCAAGAATTAGGCAAGAACGCTTAGCATCACGGATGACGGCCTTAACATTACATAAGCGAGCATGAGTCTCAATTGACAAGCTTAACTTGGACCAGAAACTTCAAGAACCCAATCCCCTCCGTCAAGATCTTTCAAGGATCTTTATTCTTCATACGTGGCAGCGCACAGTTGAGTCGTACTACGAGCCACCGTATCTCATCCTTCAAGACAACATTTCTCAGGCTACTAATACAGAGAAACTGCAGTGCATTCTACGTAGTGCAGCCAGATCGCAATAGGCATTCATGGTTCGTACTTCACAGGCGACTACCTTCTCATCTTCTGCCTACTTCGACGATCGGGGGCCGCACGGTACTGCTCAGCCGATTACCGAACATGTCAATGTAAGTTACTTTCTTGATTAATGAATTATCTTCCTTAGAGATGAATAAAAGCCACATTCTCGTCCTATAGTTTCATATTTTTTCCCTAAAGGCGTCGGTGAACATCATTATGGGGTATGCGTCATCTCGTTTATATCGCTAGGCTTGACTCTCACCAAGCACTGCTAGGAACGTCATCCGATGAAACCACACAGACTGACCTTGACCAATGCCCTGGTCATGGGCTATGGTCTTGACAAGCAAATACATCACATATATAATCCCCGTCCAGCTACTCAAGCTGAATTGGAGATGTACCACGACCACGACTACATTGACTTTCTTTCACGGTGCGGAATTTATACTACCTTGTTGATAGTTCACCTTATGGCATTATATAGCGTGACGCCAAATAACCAGAACGAAATGCGGCATCTCATTGACACGTTCAACTGTGTTGAAGACTGCCCAATATTTTCTGAAATGTATGATTTTTGTCGTATGTATGCTGGAGCTTCCCTTGCAGGCGCAAGGAAGCTTACGGCAGGTGCTTGTGATACTGCAATTAATTGGTCGGGTGGGCTTCACCATGCCAAGCGTGGAGAAGCGAGTGGTTTCTGCTATGTCAACGATATTGTTCTGGCAATCCTTGAACTTCTGAGGTGAGCGGTTGTTTCACTAGGTGATACCTAAACTTGACTCCGAGTTGTACAGATATCATCCCAGAGTCCTCTACATAGATATCGACATCCATCACGGGGACGGTGTAGAGCTCGCGTTTTTACCATTCGAATCGTGTTATGACGGTATCCTTCCACAAATACACCGGCGATTTCTTCCCTGGGACGGGTAAACTCGACGATAACGGTACAAGCTTGGGCAAGCACTTTTGCCTGAATGTGCCTTTACAAGACGGGATCGATGATGATATGTACTTGACAATATTCAAAACTGTCATTGAAGATACCGTCACGGCTTTCCGCCCGACATCTATTGTCTTGCAGTGCGGCGCAGACTCGTTAGGATGTGACCGACTTGGGGCATTTAATCTATCCATCGCAGCTCATGGCGAATGCGTGAACTTTGTCAGGAAGTTCAATGTACCACTGCTTGTATTAGGAGGAGGCGGCTACACCATAAAAAATGTCAGCCGCTGTTGGACATATGAAACTGCCGTTCTTGTCGGGGCGACAATACCTGATGAGCTTCCAGCTACAGTTTATGATCCATTCTTTCGCGACTCGCAGTGGAAGCTTCATCCACCCCTCACAGGACGCGTCGAGAACCAAAACTCCCCTGCATCATTGCAACGAATAACTATTAGCATTCGGAATAAACTGCGGTATTTGCAGGGTGCACCAAGTGTAGCCATGCAAGAAATACCGCCTGACCTGGAGGGTTGGCTTGCCGACGAAGAACGTAAACAGGAGGAAATCGATGAAGAGCGGGGAACTGTGCTCGCAGGAGAACGAAGAAGCGACCGGTCAATGGCGCGTAATGAGTTCTTTGAAGGGGACAACGATGTGGACCAGGACGAGGGCCCTGTATCTGTGAAGAGAACCGTCAGCTCAAGAAAGCCCCGTGCGTCAGGAAAGCGGGCACGGGGAAAGGCAAGAGGGAGACCGAGTGCCAGTGCAAAAGAGGACGGGGAGGAGATAGAAGAAGTGCCGGTCGCGGCACCCCCTCGCTCTACGAAGTCAAGGAGAACGGCGAAACCCCGAGCCCGAGCCCGCGCAAAACCGGTAGAAAAAGATAAAGACGTTCCGGATGCAGATTTCGAAGTTGCTGCCGATGCAGAGACTGACGCACCGACTCCAGTGGATTTGGAGATTGATATATCGTGAAGCTGCAACGCTCGCCGTTCCGTTCACTTCGGAATCTAGATGTTCGATGCGTTTGTGAAACGCTGATTGGTATACCTATCATTGCTTCCTTCTCTTGATATGGTCCGCGATACCTCTTCTCAATGGCGTTTTTATGTATAGTATAGCTGTACATTTGGTCGGAGGCATCAGGTGCCTTAGCTACTCGCGCACCTGTCACTGCCATGCCTCCGCGTGTTGAATTGACCATCTTGATTCTGCACTAGCCGCGTGATCGAAGAACATAGGTTTCATCAATTGTGCTTAGTCATCCGATGTACCACGGGTACCAGTAGTAGTACTACTACTACTGTAAGGAATATTCAAGTAAGCCCCTCTTTGAAATAGAGCTACTATCCCACATATGGTCTCTGACCGAAGGACAATAAATAAAACTTGCATTGGGTGCCATCATGATGGTCAGACTGTTACTGGCCCACATGGTCATTGATGAAAAGACTGATCATCTTGACTCTGAACTGCAGGCTCCATAATCGGAGAACACAGTTTTCATGATTTCATCATTCAAGGTCAACATTCAGAATATAAATTTTCCCATCGGCTTCGTCCGAGTCAATCAAAGATTCAAGATGCATCAGGCTGAAGGAATGTATCTCATCACACAGCACAGTTGTTGATCACATCTGTTTGTCAAGTGTTGGTACTGCATTCTGGTGAATAATCTCCGGGTGTGACTTAGATTCCCTCATCAAAAATCGGACATAAAGAGGGTAACATGATCAGCTTGATGTACAAACACACTCCTGCAAGTGACTTATCATGAATGCTTCAAGTATCGCTGCAGAGTTCCAGCAGCTTGAACAATATGTGGTGTATGACACCATTGTCCGTCGACTTGGAGGTGAGATTCAACAGTTGGACCAGGTGCCACGAAGATGTTCAAATGTTTACTTCTATTTGTTCAGTCTCTGCTGCTATGCTGTACATATGGGACTTCGGTGCGCAAAAAAGACTGCATAATTTTCAACAGTCTGATAAATTTACAATCTTATCAAGTTCTGACATTTCATGATGAAGTACTGGATTTATTTTCAAACAAAGCTACAACTTACATTTTTGACCAGGTCAATATTCTATGGGTAGGCTCAAGTCAATTCTGTCCAAGTCCGAATCATAACACAGCCACCACTTTATGTTAGGGAACGAAGTGGACAACATCTAGGATTTTGTTCTTCATTGTATGTGGTTCAATTCAAGTTATAATCTCCCTGATATCATTTTTTTTTTCAGAATCGATATTTTGGACTTGCTACAATCATTGCCTCGACCTTCTGTCAGTTCTCTGTGTGTCTTCATTGGTACTAGCATTGACTCACTTCTTCGCAGTTGATGTCCATACAAATCCGGTCGCTGCTATGTAAGTCCCTCGTGTTGTTGCATTAACCATTAATCTTATTAGTGACTACCAGATGTACATATTTCCCTGCTAGCATATCTGTTCACCAGTAACCCTTATTTATTACTAGGTCATGCATTCACAAATTTCGACATTGTTGGTGAGTAGGATGCCAAGCCTCTAGTACTACCAGTCTGTTTACTTAATTTTTAAAATACAGGACTTCTCCTCGTTTCGAACATTGAAAGTGGGTGATCTCCCTTTCCAAATTCCAAAACTTACCCTTTTCTTGATAGTCATTCTTCTTCGAAGGCTTTTTGCTCTCTATGACTACAGTATGAAGTTCATGTTCAGAGAGCTGCTCCAGACTCTGAGAGCTGACCTGACTGCACAGAAAGAGTGATCGTGATTCCCATGGTGGCATTATATATCATATACGCCTGCAGTACGATGGGAATAGCTATTGCAATGAGCATATATGCTCAAGGTAATGATAGGCTGTCTAGATGCACTTAGCTCAAACTAACACCTTTACCTAGAAAACGAGTATGTGCTCTTCGGTGTTTGTGAAACACCGATTCCAAGCTGGTTCATTCCGTTCTGGTGAGGGGTGGGATACCTTTAAATCATCAAAATTACTCACCTGGCATGATAGGACTCCAATCATGGCCTTCGACTTTGTGATCATGGTACTCGCTGGCTTCAAATCTGTACAGCATTACCGCCATGTTCCCAATAAAAATTGGTCTGGTGCTCGGTTCATGAAGACTTTGGCACGAGACTCTTTCATTTACTTTGCATGGTGAGCATTGGGATATTCATATTTACATGCCGAAAATAATCTCGTACCTAGCAATTTCTTTAACTACTTGGCCATCACATTCGTATTTCATCTCGCACCACCCGAGTTCTTCCAGCTAGGAGCAAGCTGGACAATTGTGATACCTCCGATAGCTGCCAACCACCTGCTCATTAATATGGAGCAATCTCGTTTCAAAGACACCAACTCCGCTACAAACTCAAGCACCAGTGAGGACTCTGAGTCCTCAAAGGAAATAGAGTTGACACAACGTTGTGTTCGGAACATCGCACCGCTCGCTGTTGCATAATTAAAGAAGTGATACACGGTTTTGCACAATATGTAGGGTCTTGAGTTTGCCATACGAAGATGTTTCTGTTGTACATTAACTTGAGGGTTTTCTGTTATGGTTCAAGTTATTCTTGTGTTTTACCGGTCGAATACGCTCAGAATAGTTCGAAGAAACATGCATATGTAGGATATATCTCCGCAGCAATATCATTACGGACTGGTGACACAACCTATGCAAGCGTTCAATGAACGTGGTTGCTCAAGCTTCAAGCTTCATCGCCATGTTCCAGAAACCTTTCTCCAACCGCGTACACCGTTCCCAAGCATCTTGCCAATCTGCGAACCTGACAAGTGAAGGTGCGTCCGCTGCTGCACGGTTTTCGAGCGTCTCTGAAAAGTTGCATGGAGTCAGTCGTGTGCAGCAAAAACGTTCGTTGCATCCTCACCTAGTCCGGCTTTCACTGCCTTTTGATAGACGTCGCCTGAATAATCCTCCATCCACTTGAGGTATGGATTCCCCTCCCATTGAACCCACGAGTCGGGCGCCCGAGCCTCTTCCTTGAGCCACAAGCCAATTTCTCCGTAACCAAGCAGGCAGGCGGCAAGGGCGACGACGAGTTTCATAGAATCGCCTAACAGCCATACCTTCAGCAAGTAAATGGTAATAAAATAGGCCACCGACCCTGCATTCCAGTGTCAATGAGGAAAGCCCCGTAAGCTGTCAGGGCGGGAGACTCGGAGGTGTTAATCAGTTCGTTCTCTGTGATACCCCACTCAGCACAATAACCCATGTGCATCGAGCTCTCCTGAACTATACTGAAAACCACATCGATAGCTGCCGATATGGGTGCATAGGCATGTGACTTGGCTGCAAGGAGTCTGGAAGAGACGTTAACTATGGAAGCGGGGATGATCCAACTACTTACGCATACGCCCGAGCATAATATTTGAGATAAAGATAATCTTGTCTTTTTGAGGCAATCAGAACGTTCTCTCTTGTTTGTCAACAAAGTACTCACTTGATAAAGTGAATGAAGTTTTCCTTCGGAAGGGTACCCTTGCCCAGTAGTACCACGAACTCGTGTTGAATATACTCTTTCCAAATTACCCTTGTGCTCCGTATAAGAGAACTTGTGAGTGGGTATGGGTTCGTCTTGGTTCGCCTACATTCAAAGTAATTAGTTCATTGTCATGTGTTTTATAGTAGTCACGTACGGCGAGACGAGACGTGGAGTGATTGAATGGATATGGTTCAGAGGGCCAAAGCCACTCCCGATCGGAATAGCGGTCTCAATTCCAATATGGGTGTAAGCAGCCGCAAGCCTTACAGCTTCACTTACTGTATGATTCATCGGGATAAGTGAAAAAGAAAAACAGTCAAAAGAGGGTCACAAACACGGTGTACCCCTCGCAAGCTGACAGACCAACGCAGCACTCAGCGTACAACCAGTGCCATGGGTACTTGTTGATTGTAGTCTAGTCCTAACAAACATGGTGATGTGGTTGTCAGATGCGCAAAGCACATCTACTACGAGTGAGTCTAAGTGCTGTTCTTTCATTCCATGAATCCGGAGGATATTCAAGTTCTCGTCCAGAAGATCGTCTCGAATCACCTGCGTGTCGTCCGATGAAACATTCGCAAGATCTTCTAGCGAAACGACGCAATGACCGCCCTTCAAGAGCACAGCTTGAGGGCCAAGTGTCCTCAACCGTCGAGCAGCATTGACCATGTCTTGTAAGTTTGCGATACGAGACGGGAAATTGCGCTGTTTAAGAAGGAGTTCCGCTTCTGCTTTATTTGGAGTTAGGAGGTCCGAAATGGGGAAGAGTTCGTCTATAAGGGTGTCCACGGCATCTGGGTGCAAGAGGGCATGACCGGAGGTAGAGACACAGACGGGATCGCAAACTAAAGGGATGTGCCCCTTGGCATCAAAGCGCTCCTTGAGTATCTGCGCGACTGCCTTTGTGTTCTCGGTATCAAAAAGCATACCAGTCTTGATCACCTTGACGTCAATGTCGTCCAGGACAGAGTTTATCTATGGGAAAGGCTTGAGCCAAATCGGGGACAGCATACCATGTAATCAATTACACACCTGCTGCTTCACGAAGTCAGGAGGAACTCCGTACACCGCTTGTACGCCAGTGGTGTTCTGAGCAGTCAGGGCAGTAGTCACGCTTGCACCGTAGCATCCGTGAACAGTGAATGTTTTCAAGTCTGCCTTCAGTCAAAGAGTCTTGGATTTCCGTAGAGAAGGTAGCACAAATGCGCACTTGTATGCCTGCTCCTCCGCTGGAATCACTTCCCGCAATTGTCAGGACTGGCGGACTTTCCAGCGTCATGATCCTTCTGGTGTGTGTGTACCGTAGTAGAAGGGCTGCTCAGCCCACATCGACATTTTTAAAAGGTCCGCAGCGCTGCCGAGAGCATGCCGAGTCCCGACGTAACCACGACCTGTGTTGTGAATTCAAGCATGGTGCACACTACAACTAACACAGGCTGAACTTCAAGCACATCTCGCAGGGTAGGCTCAGCTCCTCATGGGGCTCTCGGCTGTGCTGTATGATGATGATGATGATGATGACGACGATGACCTCGATGAGGATTATCTGTCTGATTCTGATACATTGCTCATGGCAGCTTTCAGATATCGATCCCTTGCAGTGTCTATCACTGGCACTGTAGAAATGGTTCACGAGGGCCATACAATCGGATGCCTCGGTGCAAAGATTTCCTTTCATACTGATTGCACAAGTCTCGATCGTGAATTTCAACACTATTTTCGGTGTGTAGTGTAGTCTTATGGGAGGCGCTGGGAGTACTACTTGGAGTTGGTGAGTCGAATAACTGCGAACGTGCAAGCCAGTAATGGTTTAAGTTAGTCTGATCATTACGAACGAGCTACACTTACAGCAAGGAGTGCACTCGCCTTTCGATGATCAACCGAACGGAGTGGGCGTGGGTACTGGGATGGCCGGGTGCCTGCCGAACGTTAAAGGTTAAGCGATGACAATTTGAACTCAGCCGGGTATGATTGGGCAATCACGTTGTTTATTTCTAAAGCCTTTGCCAAACAATTGGAACAATCCAAAAGAGGCGAACACCTTCTCATCGTCACGGTTTGGTCATTGTGGTCCATAGCATAACATACATAAAGACTCGGGAACAAGCATCTTCCTTCTATTTGGTTCTCAAACAGGAGACCAACCCGCGGTCCGTCACTGCTATCAAAAACATGTCATCTCTAGAACCAGCGCAAATAGCATCTAAAGCCTCAAAAAACAAAATCAAAGAGACTTCAAAGAAAAAGTCAAAATCGCAGCCAGTCACTGTCACCGATAATGGCAAAAACGAAGGAGAAAACCCACATTGGGCTTACAAACCTCCGCCTGGTTCTAAATTATTGGACCATGCATTCGAAACCGAGACTTTCGACTGGGACTCCGTTCAGAAGGATGATGATCTAGAAATATGGCTAATACGTGTTCCAGACTCAGTAAGCGTCCGTCAGAATGCATGATTAGTAGCTTTATGATATGCTTGCTATAGGTCAAACCCCAACATCTTGACGGACTGGAGATTGATGCGCCCTCGTCCTCACGGAGCGATCAGGTCGGTAGCTTGTCGCGGAAGAGCGCTGTCTATGATATATGGTCGATGGGCGACGATGATACGGATTTCGCTAGAGCAGAGGAACTGAGAGGACTGTCGTGTTTACTTCCCAGAAAGAAAAAAAGGGGCAAGCTGTACATAGGTGGGTGATTTGTTGTGTGAAGTTATACGAATGATTTCTGAGCGTCCCATGCTTAGCGCCAAAAGAGATTGCACGTCATCTTGTTGTTTCAGCCCAGCCATCAAGAGCGAGCCCTCCGGAGCACCCATCCATTCTACACCAAAATCCTCCTCGCCCCTCATATCCAAAAGAATTACTCAAGCATCATTTCGTGCCATACGGAGCCAAGCCCCCAATAAATAGTGACCATGCGAGTATGGATACTGACGGCCAAGCACAGGGCGGTGATGCTGGCTCTAGTTTTGGAGGGTCACCCCGCACGACAAAAGAGTTTATGGTAAAGGAGTTGAAGAGCAGGAAACGTAAAGTTGAGGGAGAGACGCCTCGTAAGATAACGGTTAAAAAACCCAAAATAACGAAGTATGTAGGGTGAATACTGAGGCTGTGATCACGTCTTAGGTGTAATGCTTCTGGATAGTACAGGAGTAATTAAACGCGCATGTAATGTGGAAAGGCAGTGTACAAGAAACTGTGTAATCCACGGGGAGAATAGGATAGATTACGATAGGCAAAGTTCTACTGTCTCCTATGTCATCCAACATCCATCTCATCTCCATTTCCCTGAGTAGTCCGTTGATCTGATGCAGTACTATGAGGATGTAACGACCGAGCCAGATCGTGGCGGATAGCGTCTTCAAGCCCTTCATAAATGCTTCGTCGCGGAAGGTCCCATATTCGGCCAGGACACTCCCTCTCCTTCTCGTCAAAAATCTCCCCGACGCTTGCTACCCACTGCCGCCGGGTCTCCACGAGTTGCTGCAACTGTTCTGGCACTACGAGATGAAGATCATCATCCGGACCAAGTCCAAGTGCTGCAGGTGAAGGTTTAGGCGCGCTGGCACCAGAAGTGGTCCCGTTCACGCTCCCGTTAACCTCTGATATTTTCTTTTTCTTTTTATTCAGCTTCGGTTCATCCTTCTTCTGGACTTTCGAGTAGGAGCTCGTTATGCTTTTATCAAGGGCGGAACGGAGGTCCAGATATTCCTGATAACCGAGCCGATCACGAGCAATAGCAGCAAGACGTTCTTTCCTGGCCTTGTTCATGGCCACCACGGTCCGTAATTGACGCTGGGCATGCCTGAGAGCTGTCGCAATTGGGTCGTCGACTTTCGTCGAAAAATCGGGCTACAACAGGGCTATGAGTGAAACACCCGTCATAAAACCAGTAAGCATACTCACCGGCTCATGGAGTAATCCATGGAACCGCATCGTATCCTGAACCCTCTCCTCCAAATCAACTACATTGACTTTCTCCCGCTTCGCAGCTGCAGCACCAGTTCCGCCCGGTCTGCCCTCCATAGCGTCCTCAGCAGCCTTGACACCCTTCCACACTGTCGAATCTGGCATTGGCAAAAGGGCACTCATTAATCGCTCTGTCAAGGGCCCGTGACTGCGCTCCTCCGTCAACAGGTCTGCCTCCATCAGGGTCGATGGGTCCCATTTCGGTGCTGACGTCGAGCTCTCACCCAATCGACCAGACGAAAACCCAGGCAATGGCCCACCATACATGGCCATATCGGCATCATCCCATACTTCCAAATAATGCCTGCCCAGTTTCGGTATCACATAAGGCTCAACTTCATCCGCAGTAAATTCAAGAAAACCAACGTCCTCCTCTTTAATCCCTCGTATCCAAGGCTCAATGCTTGAGTAGAAGGTATTGACGAGAGTTTGCGCTGGCGGTTTGAGCTTACTGAAATCTTCGGTGACATCCGTTGCATTACTGGGACCGGCAACGGGTGGAGGGGGTATCGGAGGACGGGTGGGTAGTAGTACTGTGGAGGGTGGAAGTGTGAAGTCGGGTGTGAATGAAGACTAGGACGCCAATGAAACGATAGAGTGCAAGAGAATGCAGATCAAATACCTTGACGTGATTTGCCACAAATCCTAGTGATTTCGACGTTTTGAGAGGGACACTGAGAGAAGGGCCCGGCAAGGTTTTCACAGCGCGGCCGGAATCTGTACGAAGAATCTGAATCACGGTCTCTATGGATGGTCTCTGTAGATTACCCTGGTCGAGGTCACTATCTTCATCTCGTTTACGTTTCTTCTTTTTTTTCTTGATGTCATCCGGTATTCTAACGGAAGTTTGGAGAAATGATGAGACTATGCATCCGGAACTTCGGCTTTGAACTTACGATCTTCGAGGGTCCAGTGATGCCCTAGAAGAGGGAGGGAAGGAAGAAACCGGTATCGAGGGTGCTCGAGCCCTTACAGAGCCATTGACAGAGGAAGAAAGATCGTGTTCGTCCCCATCTAAAGCTGGGGTGACTGCAATATCGTCATTGTGGCGAGACCGTGGCAGATTGGGAGTGTTCGTGAAGTAATAACATGAGCATGGCATCCATCAGATCGAACGGGATACCACGAGAATTTGACGTCCGGTATATGTACAGATTTGGGGGATTTTTCAACCGTCGATTGAGTAGTGATAAAATGTGGACCGGGGAAGAGAGATTAAGATTCATGAGCCAAAATTCAAACCAAGACAGATAAAACAAAAAACATACAAGGGCGTTCACGCTTCACTTTCTCTACCGCCTTTGCCTTGCCTTTCTCTCTCTCCTTGATTCGCCTCATAGATTCCTCGATAGTCCTCAAGTCTTCTCCGGCCCTCTTGGCCCGTTCCAATGACTTCTGCCGAAGAAATCTAAGCTCTGCCTGCAGCGTTTCAAGTTCATCTGTCGGGGGGACAGTCTCCGAAGGACTCTTGAAGAGGGGAGACCGCGTCGGAATAGGTGAAGGATAGTGAAGCAGTTTGGACGACATAGTAGCGCTTCCGACGAGTTCGGTAGCTACTAGGCACGTCAGGATTTGGCAACCAAAACCACAGGACAAAGCCAGTGACCGGTTACTGCAGTCTCGCGCGTAACCGATGCAGAGCAGAAGATACTCTGTGTGCCAGATTAGTGACGAGCAACTAGGTGAGAACCAGACCTTGCTAAGGTTTAACGCTGACACCTTCAATACCAAGCGTTTTGTCGTTGTTTACATAATCTCTTTTCCCACGTGATCCACAATCGTCACTTTCAGCACAAGCCTAAGTGACCACAGTTGCTTGACCACACAAGTTCTTTTTCTGGATTGACTGGGACTCGCTAGAGCACATAAACCATGCAAGAGGACCCAGGCAATGAAACAGAGTCATTTCTGCAACACGTCGATGGCAAAGACGGCGACAACATGGAATTAGACACCTTACAAGACATTCTGGTCACACCCCGGGCAAGCTATAGGACTGGCCGAATATGACTTGCGGGACTTTGACGACGATGCAGAGCATCTAAGTGATGGTAGTGCTGCTCTATTGGGCTCAGGTGGAAGAACCAGGGGGAACGAACGGATACTGTCTGGCACAGGAAGGGTCTGGTCTCAAGTTGGCAGCATTGTTGTCGAAGTACGTGGATAGAACTCGCAAAGCAGAAATCCCTCTGATTGCTTAAAAAGTGTGCACCCACGCTTCTTATGACTACCATAAGCCTCCTATTCACCGGGGAACTCCTTGACCGTGTGTCAGTGAGTACGGTGGTGACGTCTAAGGTCTCGATTTGATGTGCTTGTAGCGTTGGCGGGCAATGCGCACCATTGATGAACTTATAATGATCGTTCCTGTTGTCTTGAATCTCAAAGGCAATTTAGAGATGAATCTTTCTGCTAGAATGGGAACTGCGGCCAATATGGGCGAGCTAGACGACAGGAGCGCACAACGCAAGATCGTGGGTGGTAATCTGGCACTCTTACAAGTGCAAGCTACTGTCGTCGCATTTGTTGCAGCTTGTGTCGCAATGCTTCTCGGTCTTTTCGTCCCGCAGCTATATTCGGGCCCTGTAGACCCTTTTCCACAGAACAGCACCCTATTGCTGACTGCTAGGGTGCCTCGGCCGCCACCGCCTCTAGGTGGGAAACCGAAGTCCGGTTTGATAGAGTATGTGCGGTTTTCATATCGAGCGCGTGTTAGTTAATCTCATGACAGATTCACGATGGTGGCCTCTTCAACTATGATGTCCGCATGTCTGGCAAGCATTTCCCTCGGTTCCTTCATGTGTTTTCTGGTTATCATGTGCCGACGGTTTGGGCGTGACCCAGGAAAGTGATGCTGGGCTTGTATTTACATGTACGCTAAAATTCTTCCACTTTCAGATAATATTACGCCCCCAATAGCATCGTGTCTCGGAGACTTGGTCACACTCAGCCTTCTTGGTGTCATTTCCTCCATACTGATCAACGTCGTCAATACTCCCATTCCTCTCATTTGTGTCGCACTCACTATTCTCTCCGCCACGTTTTGCGTGTTCCTGGTGAGGCGTAACAGTAGTGTCAAGGATCTGATCTACCAGGGCTGGATTCCACTCTTTGGTGCAATGGTAATTTCTTGCGCCACTGGTATTGTACTTGATATGTTTGCCTCTCGTTATAAAGGATTCCCTCTTCTTGCTATCGTTATTAGTGGTGAGTGTGGCGAATCTTACTGCCTATATTGTTATAACGCAGGAGAACAGGGCTTCCTGGCAGCGTTGGATCTATATTTGTCTCCCGACTCTCGACTGCTCTTCATGCAGCATCTGCAAACGCGTCCCTGCACAAAAACGAACCTTCCCCAAAACTTGTCATGGTCACGTTGACCGTCATCACAATTCCCATAGAGATTTTGTTCCTCTTTACTCTACACGCATTCGGGTGGTTAAAATTACCTATCATATTTGCGATATTATCAGTATTATTCTTTTGTTGTGCAGTGAGTTTCAGGTCCGCCCTGCCCTGATGTTTACTGAAGTACACTACAGGTCTGCACCTCATTAGTTGTAGCTCGGTTGTTGACCAATTTTTTGTGGTCCAAAGACCTTGACCCCGATACATACGCTCTACCCATCCACTCTGCCCTGATGGATCTGGTAGGGCAATTACTCCTTGTATTGTGCTTCGAGATCGTCTCGCTTTTGGGTACGAATTTGTAAATCCCATTATTGCAAATACTACACAAAGCTGTGATAAATACTTTGTGTTTGCTGTCGTACAGCGGTCTGAGTAGTGGTAGCGAGAACAAAAGGAAATGTTTGCTTTATTGAAGCAAATAGCTTTTAGGTGGAAGCCCTGATAGCGCCCCCAACCTGTGCAACAGAGAGCCGAGATGAGCTGCAATTCCCATGGCAGTAGGGGTGAGAGGGACGCAGCAAAGTGACCTCGGATCCTAGATTGTAGAAGCTGCAGAGCGACGCCTCAAGGTGAGGAAAGTGGCATTGGAAAGAAGAGGTAGCAGCTTAAAGGCATCCACGTGAGCAAAGGCAATGGGGGGGATAAGGCAAAAAGACCAATATGCCGGGCGGCCTACTCCACATCAAGTTGACTGAGTAGACAGTTCCCTCCCTTTATCAGGTTCCCTGCCAAGATGGGAGAGAAACCCGACAAGAGTTTGCAACGGCAAAAGCAGATTACTCCCGCTCTGTAGTAGATCTATGCCAGTGAGCACCCCCTTTGCGTTACTTCAACCGTTGAAATAACACAAAGACCGTACGCAAACAGGCGTGAACGAGGCTCATATATGTGCATGAAAAAGCGAAGAGGGATAAAGGAAGATGGAGTCCATATATATAGCTAGAAAAACGGTACCAAATTCAAATCCAATGCATAGGAGGACATGGCCAGTTGTCCCAGCGGAGTTCGAAACCCAAATAAAGGCTCCCTATTATTGTCGCATGTGAATGAGCCCTTTTTGCCCCTCGCCGCATCTGTGACAAGGCTTCACTAGTTCCTCACGCGCACGGGGTGATTTTCTGATCGGACCCAACTGTTGCCCGGTGATATGGCCTCCCCGAGCCAGACCTTTAGAAGAAGGGAAACAGTCGTTTCGTCTAATAAAATTGGCGATAAAGATTGTGGGTACGTCTAGTTAAAGTGTACGTGTTGCTACGCGAACAGCAGACGGATGCTTGTAAAATCTCTGTGATGGTGCATATTGATCGACCGTTTTGCTTCATACTTCACAGAATTGATCCTTCGCGCTTGTCGGCGGGACAGCTATCTCTAGGACCCTAAGGAGATTTTGTTTCTGAACTATACACTGAAGTTTGGTCGTGGTGCCATACCTTTGGGTCTATATTGATTACTGATTGCAGTGACGTTCGACGTCACAGCGGTGGTGATCTTGAAAAGAAGGGACAACTTTATAAGGTCTAACTACGAGAAATTAGATGTCGGCTACGTGCGTCATCCCACAGTCTCTTTTTACTTATGCTCAAATGCGTCATGTGGTTGTGGTATGCTCATCAATAGACTTCGGTCTGCTCAATCACCAGCCGTGTCATCAGCGGCGAAAATAAGCTCTTCCAGCTATCTGATGTACCAGGTACCATTCACCTTCTTTCTCGCCTTTGCATTTTCCATCATCTTCTTCTTACTCTGTCTCATAGATTCCTTGATGGTCATCTCGTCTTCTCCGGCATTCTTACCCCGTCCTAGTGACTTCTGTCGAAGCAGTCTAAGCAAGCCCCCAGCACTTCAAGTTCAATTGTCAGGGGGATAGTCTCCAAGGTATTCTTGAAAAGGGGAAACTGTGCCAGCGAAGGTGCAGCATAGGACACAGTATGAAAAACATGGCAGCACTGATGACGAGTTCGGTGGTTACTTGGTATGTCAGGATTTTCGGCAACCAAGTCTTGCGCCTAACCTAGGGATGATCAAACAGGTGAGAACCAGATCATATTAAAATCTAATCGCTGACACCATATACGTCTTGTCGTCGCTTACAGAAGGTATTTTCCCACATCGCCCCTGGCATACATGTCCTGACGTTCTCCTAGGTTGACGCCCAAATTAGATATTTGGTATGGGGCCCGTAACCTGTGTATCGCCCAGTTTGGTCGATGTCCACGCTGTATGCCGTAGGAAGATCTAACATCCTCAACTTTCCCTCGACCGCCTAGTGTCGTTGATTACATTCTGGTTGGACTGGGACTCGCTAGAGCTCAGAAAAAAACCATGCAAGAGCCCTCCACAAATGAAATAGAATCGCCTCTGCAACATGTCGGCGACGACATCGGATTAGATACCCTGCAGGGAATTCTGGTCAAACCACAGACGGGCTACAGGACGCCCACATACGATTCGCAGGACATTGATGATGATATAGAGATCAGAAACGATGGTAGTGCCGCTTTATTGGGCTCAGGCGGAAGAACCAGGGGACCCGAACGGATACCTTCTGGAAGTGTCTGGTCACAAGTTGGCAGCCTTGTTGTCGAAGTACGTGGATAGAACTTGCAAAGCAGAAATCCCTCTGATTGCTTAAAAAGTGTGCACCCACGCTTCTTATGACTACCATAAGCCTTCTATTCACTGGGGAACTCCTTGACCGTGTGTCAGTGAGTACGGCGGTGATGTCTAAGGTCTCGATTTGATGTGTCTATAGCGTTGGCGGGCAATGCGCACCATTGATGAGCTAATAATGATCGTTCCTGTTGTCTTAAATCTCAAAGGCAACTTAGAGATGAATCTTTCTGCTAGATTGGGAACTGCGGCTAATATGGGCGGACTAGACGACAGGGGCGCACAACGCAAGATCGTGGGTGGTAATCTGGCACTCTTACAGGTGCAAGCTACTGTCGTCGCATTTGTCGCAGCTTGTGTCGCAATGCTTCTCGGTCTTTTTGTCCCACAGTATTCGAGTCCTGTAGACCCCTTTCCACAGAATAGCACTTCATCGCTCACTGCTAGGGTACCCAGACCGTCGTTGCCTCTAGGTGACAATCAGCAATCGGGTTCAGTCAGGTATGTGTGGTTATCGCATCTAGTGCGTGATGGTTAATTCAATCTCAGATTCGCGATGGTGGCCTCTTCAGCTATGACATCCACATGCTTGTCGAGCATTATCCTCGGTGTCTTTATGTCTTTCCTAGTTATCGTCTGTCGACGGTATGGCCGTGACCCAGGCAAGTGATACTGGCATTGTATTCAGCATTTATTCTAAACATTTCCAGATAATATTGCGCCACCGATAGCATCGGGCCTTGGGGACCTACTCACACTCAGTCTTCTTGGCGCCATTTCCTCTATCCTCATTAATGTCGTCAATACTCCCATTCCTCTCATTTGTAGCATATTGACTATTCTCTCCGCCACGATATGTGTTCTCCTGGTGAAGCGTAACAAAAGTGTCAAGGATTTGCTCTACCAGGGCTGGATTCCACTTTTTGGCGCAATGGCGATTTCTTGCGCTAGTGGCATTGTGCTTGATATGTTCGTCTCTCGCTATAAAGGGTTCCCCCTTCTTGCTATCGCTATCAGTGGTGAGTGGGGCGAATCTTACTGTCTATATTTTTATAATGCGGGAGAACAGGACTCCCTGGCAGCGTTGGGTCTATATTTGTCTCCCGACTCTCGACTGCTCTTCACACGGCATCTGCGAACTCGTACCTGCACAAAAGCGAACCTTCCCCCAAACTTGTCATGGTTACGTTCATTCTCATCACGGTCCCGATAGTGATTTTATTTCTCTGTCTCCTACGTGCATCTGGGTGGTTAAAATTCTCTATAATATTTGGCATATTATTAGTGTTATTCTTTTGTTGTGCAGTGAGTTTCATGTCCGCCCTGTTCTGATGTTTATTGAAGTTCGTGACAGGTCTTCACCTCACTAGTTCTAGCTCGGTCATTGACCGACTTATTGTGGTCCAGAGGTTTTGACCCCGATATATATGCACTACCTATTCACTCCGCTCTGGTGGATCTAGTAGGGCAAGTACTACTGGTATTGTGCTTCGAGATTGTCTCGTATTTAGGCACGGACTCGTAAACCATATAGTACAAAGCCTCCCAACCCGACTGATATCATTCAAACAATGACGCATCCATCCACTCGGAACCCTTCATACTCACGAATGAAAGCTCTATGGCCTCGTGGTGTACTCTGAGCATCATATCATTGTCAAATAACTTCGTCGGATGTACGAAAGACAGACCTCGACGTGTCTCTCGCAAGTTGCAGGGAAGTTTTAACTTCTGAGGCCATCGTCCAAGTGGGCTGCTCGTCGTGTGCAGAGTTATACAAGTTGATGAGGAGATGGTTCGCCGATACAGGTGGGACGACTGTAATCGTGATCGCACCAAGTTGATAATACACAGAAGAACCGAATTTGCCCAGCAAGGTGCTGAATAGATATATTAAAAAGTTGCTAGAAATAGCGAAGCAGTGCTTCGATCAGAACCGGCCTGCTGCATTGCATGTAGTATGTACTCTCACCAAATAAAATAAAGGACGGAGTCTCGCGCAAAGGTACGCATAAGACGTGCACCAGACCAGGTCTTGTCTGGTACTCGGAAATAGTGCTGAAGAGATTTGTAGCCTGCCAACACGACAAGAACAAAGTCCAAGCCCATCATGGGTACCCTGAAGAGGTGAATGAAGTGAGGGTCACGATAATATTCCATGAACGTAAGCACCAAAAGAGATATAGCCAATCCACGGATCCAAGCAAACAGCATGCACCAAAGATCTGGGCTTCGTGGTCTAAACTTTGGTCAGTGCATATACTCAAAAATATTAACGAAGCTGACCCTTCTCATACAGGTATACAATCACTGCCATCATCATCATAAAGCTGAAGATCGTGATGAACAGCACCGACACGGGGACGACAATCTTTTTGTCTGAATATCATTCAAGTACAAACCGGAAGTAAATATTTGCATGATCACGTACCATATCCGTACAGCGCAAATACTCGATGTTGGAGAATCACTTGGGGCTTCGATGGGTACATCATATTTTAGACGGCTCGGAAACCTTACTTTGAATATTCGCTACCAGTAATAATGCTGAGTTGCGTCAGAGTTGAATAGACTGGTGCCCGTGGATGAGCATGCTACATACCAATGACGGCAAAGAACGCATTTACAGAACCTGATCTTCAATGAAGGAAAGATAGGGGCTGAGAATTTTTGAGCTTACATCTGTTCTGAATGAGCATTAGCAACAGAAAACGACGAGACAACGCACATAGCATCGGTTGGTGTGACGTCGAACGTCACTACATTGCATGTCAGCAATGAGCATTGATACACGGGTACACCAAACTTTGGCGCACAACTCACAGAATGTCATTAGGATAGCTGTTCCAAACGCGAAGTATCGATTCTAGGGGGCGTCAAGTAAAAACGCACGACCTATGCACTCATTCTCACCGTGAAAAACAGAAATTTTGTAAACGTCCATCTGGTGTTCTGCAAGAAGTCATGGTCATCTTGCTAGCCAACATACTATACTTGAGCAGACATACCCATAATCTAACCTGTCACCATTGAACTTCTACGACAGTTAAAATTTTGATAAATAAACTTACCTCGTGAGGAAAAGTTAGGACTAATGGTCCTGTCAATGATCCCAAATAATAACACAAAGACTCTGGGCTCGCTCACCGAGGTCCCACGTAAAGAGCGTCAAAGCAGCAACTGCATGTCATTTGAATGATACTTAGTAGGTGAACATATTGGTTTCAAGGATTTAAACGGGCTCACTGCTGATGTATTTGATTGTCGGGGCTGTCAGGAGGTCTAGGTCGAAAGCTTGGATTTCCTCTGGAGTGATAACGGTCGACATGGGCGGGTGCGGTATGGAAGGGTATGGACGACCTATCGCTGGAGAAAAGAGCGGGCGGGACTCGGGGATCTGAAAGCAGTTATTAAATAGCAATTTTATAAATGAACTTGAAAGTGGCGATGCAGCCTTGGAGATTAATATTGACCTCTGGGCCATGCCAGGTCCGTGTCTCATGATCATGATCATCCATTTATCGCAGATAAGTGATCACCGGCCTAGTATATATTGTCCGGGCAATCGATTGTCAGAATGAATACCTCTCAACTGACTTGCAACGGTAAGCTTGCACGAACCCGCGCTAGGCGAACTCGGAGGGTGACAAGTCATTGGCAAGTACTGCAACATTTGCAGCGCTGCACAGGCAGCAAAAGCGGCTCGAACTCTTCTCAGTTACAGCATCGGCAGCTTTGCTCTATCACTTCTGAATATCAATCTTACATGATTTATGTAAATCAATGTGATTAATCATTGTACGATGGAACTGGAAATCGCTGATTAGCTTGATTTATGACACATGAAACCATGTCTACAAGAAGTTGCCTACTAACACCAGTGGCCGTGTTGACGTGAGTTCTTGGCCCAAATTATGATCCGTACTTATAAATTCGGAAGCAACACATTTTGGAGTCACCTTCCACCACCATAATACGTATGGGCGCTAAGCAGCTAAGCCACCAAAAAAAGCTCCACAATAGCTGATGCCGGCTGACAAGCGTCAAACAAGGGGACAAGGGGATAGCCAGAATAGTACTAATAACTACAGGATGTAATTCATTTCAACAAAGTATGCAAGACTGCGAACACAGCAACTTTGATTGCGGATGGAGGTCCGTGCAGCTCTGATTCGGGCCCTAGTACTGTGAGTCGAATCATAGTACTAGTATAGTAACCAGAGGATGCAATTCATTAATTAGAAATCAGACAAAGTATGCAAGACGCGAATAAAGCAACTTGAAGTATGGAGGTCCGTGTAGCTCCGGTTTGGGCCCCAGTACTGTGAAAATGCGTCAAAAGTTCAGAAAAACTAGTGCTTCAAACTCGGTATTTCTGCGCATTGACCGGATTCTTCCAGCATCTTCAGTGTTCCTAAGTAGAACGTCTGATTGAATTGACATCGAGACTTGGTCAAGCACACTTGAAGAACTGCTCGAGACAAGCATTTTGATCATAGAATCACCTATGTGAGCTTGGTAGTACTGATATAATCGAACTCAAGTGGACCCTCCATACCTTTTTTTGATTCCAGTTAGTGTCTTATTAATAGTATACTCTATGGAAGACAATGCGGTCTAGTCTAAGGACCCCCAGTGCCCTAGTTGCATCTCTGAATCAGCGAATGCCCTGATGTAAGACGCGCCCCATCAGTCAGCCGTTCCCGACCCTCTATACTCATGAATGCGATCTCTCTATGTCTTCGTGTACTCTGACCATCATGCCAATCACACTGGTGAAGGATGGATGCGAACGACAGACCTCGTTGCATCTCTCTCTTTCTTGGCATGTGCCGAGTCATACATGTTGATGAGGAGACGGTTCGCCGATATAGGTGGGATAATTGCGACCATGATCGTGCCAAGTGAGTAATACTCAGCAGGGCCGGATTTGCCCAGCAAGGAGTTGAATAGGTATGTCAAAAAGTTACTAAAAATAGAAAGCAGTACTTGGATCAGAATCGACCCACTGTGTTGCATGTGCTCTCACCAGAGAAAATAAAGAATCGAGTCTCGCGCGAAGACACGCATAAGACGTGCACCAAACCAAGTCTTGTCCGGTACTTGGGAATAATGCTGAAGAGATTTGTAGCCCGCTAACAGGACAAGAACAAAGTCTAAACACATCATTGGTACCCTAATGGTGAATGAGGAGCAGGTCGCAAAGACAGTCCATGGAGTAAGTACCAGAAAAGATACAGCCAATCCACGGACTCAACTATGGCACATATGCCAAAGATCTGAGCTTTGTGATCTAAACTTTGATCAGTGTACATACTTGGTAATATTGATGAAGCTCACTCTGTTCATACTGGTGTATGAACACTGCCATCACCATCATGCCACTGAAAACCGCAACGAACAATGCCGACACAGGGAGGACGATTCTCTTATCTGGATATCATCTCAATATCAACCAGAAGTATTTGCATTGCCACGCACCATAGGCGTACAGCGCATATAACCGAAGTTGGAGAATCACTAAGACTTTTGGTAAGTACGTGGTACGTCAGATGGCTCAGAGAGCTTACTTTCGACGTTGGCCACTAGTAACAAAGCTGGGAATTGTCAGACTAAAGCCGATTGAATTTGATCGAGTATACTACATACCGAAGACAGCATAGAAAGTATTTGTAGAACCTGACATTTCCATGAGGGGGTTATAAGGGATAAAAGTGTCTGAGCTCACACCTGTTCCGAATTAGTATCAGTAATAAAAGTGATCGGTGAGATAACGCACATAGCCCATGTGGGTGTAACATCGAACGTCACTGTATTACATCACAGCAATGAGCGCCGAGCGTCGATAACAAACTTCGGTGCACAACTCACAAAATGTTATTAGAATAGTTGTCCCAAGTACAAAGTATCGATTCTGAGAAGCATGGGGTAAAACGCCCAATCGATATGCAGATCTTATCTCACCACGAAAAATAGAACTTTTACAGGCGTCCATTTGGCGTTCTACACGTGGTCCCCGTCACTACATAACCAAAATTCCGCTTAACAAAACGTACCCATAGTCTAACCTGTCACTGCTGAGCTTCCGCAATAATTCAGGTCCGGATGAACGACTTACCTCGTGAGGAAAAGTTAAGACTAGTGTCTTTGTCAACAATCAAGAATAAAAGTCACCAAGAGTGCTCACTCACTCAGCTCCCAGGTAAAGAGCGTTAAAGCAGCAACTACATGGCATCCGAATAATAGGTAAGCGTATCAGTCTCGGAAAACAGAAGGGCCCACCACTGATGTATTTGATTATTGGACCTATCAGGAAGTCTACGTCCAAAGCTTGGATTTCCTCTAGAGTGATTGTGGTCGACATGGGTGGGTGTAAGTAGTACGGACGGAACCACTGCCTGTCGCTGGAAGAGTGGGTGGGGCTCGAGGATTAACCAACCCAGTATTAAATAGTGTCACTGTGATACATTCGGCTGGTTACTGAAATAGCAGTCACCAATGGTCCTGCATTGTGGGCATCCAAGTCAACCTCGTCAGTCCATGTTCCATGTTCTTTCGCAGATACGTGGGCACGAACTTATACATAGCCCGTCAGAATGGGTGTCTCCTGCGAATCGAATATCAACTAACCTTGCACAAGCTCGCAATGTCCTTGCCATCGGGCGAAGGAGATGAGTCCATCAGCAACATTTGCAGAGCTACACAGGCGACAAAAAACGCAACTTGAATGCTGATCGCTCTGGCTTCCAAATTATATATATACAAAGCTCTGACCGTCACTTCCTCTGGACTTTGCCGTAGTTGAATCTCTTCTAAACATTATTTCCGAATTTCACATCGAAAAGAAATGCGGTGGCCCGGCGTGCATTGATGTTCATCATTATCTCAAGATGACCTACCAGTATCCAGTGTCTGGGCTCATACTTGGCATTTAGGTTCAACGTCATGCTTCGAGGCGTATTAACCTGCTTACTTGGGGCACATGGGCACATAACCGTGTGACAATCTCACAGAGTCCAATGCGTACCAACATTAATATGATCAGAGTGAAAAAGTCTTCATATTCCTTGGATACTAGGAGGTGGAGTGGGTGACATGGGTAGTTCGTGAGACAATATGTACAAGCTTGCATGCTTCGGAGGAAGGAATCAAATGGAAGAATTTGCCGAACAACAGACTGGCGCTATGATCATTAGTCAGCAACTGGAAAAGGTCAAGATTCGACGTTTGACCGTGACACCCACTTTAGTGAGGAGAGGGTTCTGCAGTCGATTGTTATACTAGGATTCGAGCTACATTTCAACTGCTCTGCTGTGTGTACGACATTATCGATATGCCAAACGTCGAAGGCAATAATCAGGAGTTTTTCCGCGAGAGTTGCATATGGTACAGTACTAGTGTCGGTACACACCTCACCATCCTTTGACAGTTCGATCCACATTCTCCACCTGAACACAACAACTGCGCTGCTACCACGCTCGCCATGCCGAGGGATCCGGAATGAAGAACCACCCCTTTTCTGGCTTCTCTGCTCCCAAGCTGCCCACGCAGGATTCCTCTTTGTGACGCGAGGCAAATATATAAGTTTTCCCGATTTTTCGATATCCATATCGTAATGCTGATATTGTCTCGCAGTAGCGCACCGCTAATGGCAGTGGAAAAGGCATAAGTTGGCGCAGCCGCCACGTCCTCCTTGCCAATAAGCCTACGCTAGCGCCTCAAGCAGCAGCACGCCACCAGCAGGGACATCCAATGTTATCGGCGGAGCCACCCCAGTGACGTTGCAGACTGGAAGTATCAGTACAGCTACTAGTAACGGATCTCCTTCCCTGTAGGACATCGGCTACCTTGCAGTTCTCATAAGGCGGTACCCGCGTCTTGCATGCACTGGACAAACCTGTTTGTCTGCCGCTAGGTTTCCTGTCTGTTCCGAACTTTTACGTTAGATTACATGTACTGAGTATTTGACGACACATGCAATTCGATCTAAGTGCAGCTTTTGAAGGAAGATCTACATAAGTATCGAAAGACCTTGCCATCGCACCAAGCCCCACGATTACTTGATCAGGCTTTTCTGTCTTTTGAAAGCCATTGGAGACGAGTTCATAGTGACCTTGATAGAAGAAGTCGTTCCTTCTTTATCAAGAGTGAGGTTGTCTGTCACATCTGTTCGAGCTTAGCATGAACGGAGAAACTTGAATCCTTATATGTTGTAGGACATACTTGAAATCCATAGATTTTTGGGATGTTAGTGACTCGTGGTTCGAACGCACTACTTGATCTATTCGAGTGATGGGCGAGCCTAAGAAGACCTAAGATCATCAAGAACGCACCTGCAACATCCTTCTTGGACAACCAAACTAGCCCAACTCCTTCCTGACGAAGTCTGATCGTGTGTCCTATGTAGCTATCACCGCCGGCCATAGCAATATTGTTTCACGCACTTGTCGATCGTTGAACATTAACTTTACGAATATCTGGATTCTGTTGCAGTGAGTAAAATGCGTTTTCCAAGTCTGTCAAGGTACCGGGCCCGCCAACGAGAAAGCGAAGAAGTCGGACCACCGGAACAGGACTAACTCGTCAACTTGTAATCGACAAGCGCTCAGCATATCATTTCCTCTCACAGGTTTCTACTACTTCATTGCTCGAATTTCTACACATGTGCGTGTGCATTGCAATTCAAACATATTTTGTGCTGATGGAAGGCGGATAACATGATAGTGTCGTCTTCGCCCACTTGAGCTCTTCGGCTTCATCCTCCTTGTGTTCCTAACAGCCCTCGCCCTGTAATTTGATTGTGGTACCATGATAGCATGGCGAACGATGTAGAACATTGTCGAGCGGCTTTGAAGAGATTTCCCCCAGGTCATTCTGATCGACCACGGTCTCTCAACAATCTTGCCGTCAGCCTTCGAAAAAGATTCGCGCAGCGGGGCGTCCCATCTGACCTAGATGAGTCCATCGAGCTCAATCGGGCTGCACTACTCCTTCGTCCCCTCGGGCATCCTGATCGATCGTTGTCTCTCAACAATCTCGCTGTCGGACTTGGAGACAGATTCAGGCAGCGGGGTGTCCCGTCTGACCTTGATGAGCGCATCGAGCTCCATCGGGCTGCACTACTCCTTCGTCCCCTCGGGCATCCTGATCAATCAGAGTCCCTCAACAATCTCGCTGCCAGCCTTGCAGACAGATTCAGGCAGCGGGGCGTCCCATCTGACCTTGATGAGCGCATCGAGCTCCATCGAACTGCACTACTCCTTCGTCCCCCCGGTCATTCTCATCGAGCGTTGTCTCTCAACAATCTTGCTGTCGGCCTTGGAGACAGATTCAGGCAGCGGGGTGTCCCGTCTGACCTTGATGAGCGCATCGAGCTCCATCGGGCTGCACTACTCCTTCGTCCCCTCGGGCATCCTGATCGATCGTTGTCTCTCAACAATCTCGCTGTCGGACTTGGAGACAGATTCAGGCAGCGGGGCATCCCATCTGACCTTGATGAGCGCATCGAGCTCCATCGGGCTGCACTACTCCTTCGTCCCCCCGGTCATTCTGATCAATCAGAGTCCCTCAACAATCTCGCTGCCAGCCTTGCAGACAGATTCAGGCAGCGGGGCGTCCCATCTGACCTAGATGAGTCCATCGAGCTCCATCGGGCTGCACTGCTCCTTCGTCCCCCCGGTCATTCTGATCGATCAGAGTCTCTCAACAATCTCGCTGCCAGCCTTGCAGACAGATTCAGGCAGCGGGACATCCTGTCTGACCTTGATGAGTGCATTGAGCTCAATCGGGCTGCATTACTCCTTCGTCCCCTCGGTCATTCTGATCGATCAAACTCTCTCAACAATCTTGCTACCGGCCTTGCAGACAGATTCAGGCAGCGGGGCGTCCCGTCTGACCTTGATGAGCGCATTGAGCTCCATCGAGCTGCATTACTCCTCCGTCCCCCCGGTCATTCTCATCGATCAGAGTCTCTCAACAATCTCGCTGCTAGCCTTCGAGACAGATTCATGCAACGGAGCCTCCCTCCTGACCTTGATGAAACATTTAGCCTCTTCTTGCAACTCCCACACATATCTCATGCAGTCTCTCGTTCGGATCTTAGTGCTGCCAAGTCATGGGCTACCGCAGCTGAAGAGGTAAACCATGGTTCTGCATTGCTCGCATATGAAACTGCATCCAAATTCCTAGATCAGCATGTCAATCTTTTGTCGTCTTCGTCACGTCATTTCGATGTCGTGAGGATGGCTACGGCGTCCCTTGCTGTGGACGCCTTCTCCTGCAGCGTTCGTCATGGTGCGCTGACAACTGCTGTGGAATTGGTGGAGCAAGGTCGTGCAGTATTCTGGACCCAGTTAGCACGCTTAAGCTCGCCGTTCGATGGACTTTCCCTGCCCGGTGACACCGGCGGAGCATTGGCGGAAGAATTCAAGCAGCTGAGCTTTCGCCTTCGTACCGCATTCGATCAGTCTACTGGAGACCAGTCCGCACAAATCCGACAACTGTCCATCCAATGGAACGATGTCGTCTCCCGCATCCGCATGCTCCCTGACTCATCTCGGTTTCTCCTGCCTCCCAAATTCTCAGACCTACAGAAGGCCGCTGAAGAGGGTCCCGTCATCATCGTCAATGCTAGTCAGTACAATTGTGACGCCTTGATTGTCCTGAGTGACCGAAATCCTGTCCACGTTCCGATTGATGTCACGCGCGCTCAAGTCACCGAATTGTCCTCCGATTTTCAGTCTGTCGCAGAGCAATTTGGTTCTTCCGATCTTCAGAACAAGCTTGTTGGCATTCTCCGCAAGCTTTGGCATCATATCGTTGACCCCGTGGTCCAAGCCCTTAGGAAGTCGAATGTTTGCCCCGGCTCGCGTATCTGGTGGTGTCCCACTGCTGAATTTACTTTACTTCCTCTACATGCAGCAGGACCCTATGAGAGGGAGAGAGACAACTTGTCACAGATTTACATCTCCTCCTATACTCCTACTTTGGCAACACTCGTTCGTGCGAGACAGCGCGTCTCTCAATATGCATCTTCTCAACATTTTGTTGCAATTGGTCAAGGAAACCCGGACAGTGGGAAGGAACTGCGATGCGTCGCTCCTGAATTAGCCGCCATAGCTCAGCGTCTCGTACCCATCGTGTCGTCCTTCATGTCGCTCGAGGAGAGTGACGCAACAGTGCAGGGTGTTCTCGATGCACTAAACCATAACCAGTGGCTTCACCTGGCCTGCCACGGAATGCCGAATCGACAACAGCCATTTGAATCTTCTTTCGCAATGCGTGATGGGCCGTTGATGATCAAGGACATCATCCGATCCAACTGGCAGAACCCGGAGTTTGCATTCTTATCGGCTTGCCACACTACCGTGGGCCATGAGAAGAGTCCTGATGAGTCTATCCATCTCGCCGCGGCGATGCAATTCTCCGGATTTCGCAGTGTGATTGGCTCTATGTGGTCCGTCGACGACGAGGTTGCACGGCAGGTTGTGTCTGCCTTTTACGACAAGCTGGTCGATGATTCAGGGAGGTTGGACTGCACGCGGGCTGCGGTGGCGTTGCACAAGGCCGTGAAGAAATTGCGGCACAATAAGATCCCACTGGAACAGCAGATCGTATTTGTTCACATAGGTGTCTAGCTAGTTTGAGGTTCGTTCGCTATATCACTGCATCTTCTGTGACCCCGATTGCTTTCATTCTCCCGCTGTCCTATCTAGATCCCAGCTATTTAAACCATGTCTGCAAGATACTTTTGTTGTACGTCAATTACGCCTTATATTGATACAAGCCCGTTATACTTGGTCTTATACATTACTTTATGTATGCTTCATCTTTGCCTTTGTCCGGTATAGTCACCCCCACAGAGTCTCTCTGTTACTCAGTCTTTGCGTGGTATAGAATGCAGAGATCATCGATCATCCTTTTCACATGAGTAGAAATTACAGCAAGTGCGTCGCAAAAAGATAGAGAACAAATATGTAGAGAATGTTTCGTTACAATAGAATAATCTTCAAAGGATCCGATCCACCCCCTTCCAACCCAACTATCGTCGCCCGGCGCACAGCGTCAAGGTACTCCCCACGATCCATATGTAAGAAATCATCATACAGCTTGCACCTCGAATCCGCAACAATGTTAGCAAGCTCCAATACACGCTTCAGATTCCCGTACAAGATGTGTTAGAACTGCAGGCACTACATACGAAGACATGCTTACTCTGGGACTCGTTTAGACCATATTCTCGTGTACGAGTCAACGCTAATCGACGTTCGTTGATGTCCGCAATCAGTTCGAGCAAGGTCAAGAACATTGCATATCGCTCCACTGCATTGTCACCCAGTGCGCCGGCATACATGGCGATCAACTCTCGTTGGCCTGCAGCCTGATAGGGATATTAGTGCGGAACAAAATAAAAGACAATTTCTTACTTCCAACACTTGTAGGTAAGCCTCGAGAACGAGTTGGGTCGCGAGCGGCGGAACTGGGATGTCAATCATAGGCGCACAGCGTCAAGGTACTCCCCAAGCCTCCGACCATCGAGATCTGAGAAATCATCATATAGTAGCTTGTACCTCGAATCCGCGCTTCAGATTCCTGTCCAAGATATATTAGGACTGCAGGCACTGCATACGAAGACACGCTTACTTTAGGACATGCTTTCGAGAAGCGTAGAGCATGACCTGCAGCCGCAGTATAAGCTCGGGGACGTATATCCGCGGCGATCTCCTGTCTCATCCGGCATCATCAAAACCGAGGTGAGCAGTTTCACAACGGCATTGTAAGCCTAGTCGACGAGTCCCTTGTAGTCGCTTAACCAAGCAGCTCTGGTGTCCCGGTTCATTATCGACGCCTGTAGACTCAAACACTCAACGACGTGGTCAAGACTGTCTCAGATCGTGAAGAACTGCCTGTAGTGAAGGTATTCTGTGACTCGTTCCTCAAATTGGTCGATGGAGGCGAGTTCACGGGGAAGCACCTCCACAAGGTTCTTGGCAAGTGAAATCCTCTCGTCACCTGAAGCCATGGATTAAGCCATGATAGTGGAGCCTCAACAAAAAGCTTACCTAGGGAGTACCGCAAAATGAAGGTGGCTTCTTCCAGCGCAGTCCTCGAACGTCATCCACTCTATGGAACGAAGTAGCAGGAGCTCGATGTCGGAAGGAGTGGCCTGCAACGCAACGATAGAAGGGAGCGGTCCCTTCATTTGGGGTAGAAGCTACAAGTAGGGTTAGCACATGAGTTTCGTGGAGTGCGAGTCCCATTATGTAATTGTACTATGATACGCAGTATTCAGATCATGGAGAAAAATGTTATCGGCAGGTTTCGAACCTGCACCATCCAGGAGGAACAGACTTCAAATCTGTTAACAACTTGGCCATAAGTCTTATGGTTGACGTTCGAAGACCTCTCCGTGAGATCATGTTCAGGGCGTGATCAGAGAAAAACCATTGTCAGCAGGTTTCGAACCTGCACAATCCGGAAGGAACAGATTTCGAATCTGTTAACGACTTGGCCATGACTCTTACGGTTGACGTTCAATGACCTCTCCATGAGCTCATGCCCAAGGTGCAATCACGGAGAAAAACCAATGTCGGCAGGTTTCGAACCTGCACCAACAGATCTCAAACCTGTTAACCGCTGGGCTAAGAATAGTTAAATCAATGAATTCAAGCTAAACATGCCAAATGAGTAAGGTCTGCCTAATGATGTGGCTGGTTGTGCAGGTGAGAACGACGCTAACCGTAGTGTCATGAACCGCGATTCAGTCCCATATGTACCAGCTCGTACAGCTGTAGAGTTCGCAAACACAGGAAGAATCTGATGTTAGCGGTGGTCTTCAATGAAAATGCATGCAACGGTATTGTTCTGTCATCGCTCGATGATAGGCCGTACGGCCCTATCGATGACAACTTGTATGCATAATCTCGCGTGTATATTGGCCAGCCCACATGTAGAGCTGCGCGTCCGTATGGTTGCCAAATCAACTTAGAGTGGTCAGGAGAAGTCGTGTAATCGAGTGTACCGAGAGGGTACTTGCTGGCCAATGATGTCGGCAGGAACGAAAAGTTGCTTCTCCCTCTAGCTGAAATTACGATATTACCACAGCCGTCGAGCCAATGATTCGTTCAATGTGAGAAGATATCGATGGGACGAGAAATTGAATCAGCCGCAACAGGGCGAAGCACATTACAAGCGACCACCGCGCTACTCCTGAAACTCTAACTTGCATGCGGGACATCACGTATCTATAGCAAGCCCGACATGTGGATTCAGGGATAGTATCCTGTAGGAGATGCAACTTAGTGCCTACTCACCTTAGTGCGCGCAAGTAACCACTCCCTCGTCGACGCTCCTGCTGACCGAGACATCAAAAAAGATTCAATGGCGGCCATCACCGGCACGCACAAAGCAGCGTCCCAAGCGCCAACTCGAAAGGAAGTGCCTCACAGACTCGAACTGACGCTCAAGGGTCTTGAGAAATTAGTGCATAAGGTAGCTTTCGTTTGTGGTACCCGTCTCCTCGTCACTAGCTCCCACAACAACAGTCATCGGGTGTGGGATCTGGACACGGGGAAACAAGTGGGCAGCGAAGCAGTTGAAATGTAGCTGGAATCCGTGTAAAAAGAAATGCACACACGATGCGCCATGTACATGTATTTTCATGTGCGCGTGAAAAGATTTCCTTTTTTGGAATGGCCCAAAGTAGTCGCCGTGACGTCCGATCGGCGATGAGGGTGAAGTCTCTAATACCACTGCAGAGCACAGTGCACGACGCCAGAACATTCGCGTATGTCATGTCCATTGATCATAGGGCTTTGCCCCAACGGACAATAAACAGGGATTCTAATATTATTATTAATCTCATCGATTTTCTTCGACGACGCAGTTAATATTTTAATTCCCTGTGCACTATTGACTTGCGCCTCTCCATTGCCATCCCGTCACTTTGTTGTTGCATCCGCGTGCTCGTGTTATCCTCGATTGTCTCTTTTCCATCTTCTTTCGTCTTCCGCCTTGCATACTATGGCCCCCTTTTCTTATTGATCTCTTATAATGAAGGAAACTCCTCTCCTGCCCGTGGTCGTGATCTACATGGCTCTGATTGAAGTAGAAGTCGATTGCAGTTACAAGAGCGACAAAGTATGCAAGACTGCAAACACAGCAGCTTTGATTGCGCATGGAGGTCCCCGCGGCTCTAATTCGGGCCCTAGTACTCAGGCGTACGATTCATGAGCTAGGCCGTCAAAAAAGTTGTGTTACGGAAAATGTGTTCAAAGCTCAAGATCAGTGAAGAAAAACTAGCGCTTTCGAAGTTCTGCACATTGACCGGATTCTTCCAGTATCTTCAGTGTTCCTAAGTAGAACGTCTAATTGAATTGACATCGACACTTGGTCGAGCACACAGGAGGCTTACTCCTGTTTATCTATCATAGTATCCTCTATACTTATGGATGCGAGCTCTCTATGTCCTCTTGGTGTACTCTGACCTCATGCCAAATACATTGGTCAAGGATGGATGCGAACGACAGACCTCATTGTACCTCTCTCTTGCTCTGCGTGTGTCGAATCGTGCATGTTGATGAGGAGACGGTTCGCCGTTATAGGTGGGACAATTGCGACCGTGATCGCGCCAAGTTGGTAATACTCAGCAGGGCCGAATTTGCCCAGCAAGGTGCTGAACAGGTATATCAAAAAGTTACTGGAAATAACAAAGCAGTACTTGGATCAGAATCGACCCACTGCGTTGCATGTGCTCTCACCAGAGAAAATAAAGAATCGAGTCTCGCGCGAAGGTACGCATAAGACGTGCACCAGACCAAGTCTTGTCAGGTACCTGGAAATAATGCTGAAGAGATTTGTAGCCTGCTAACAGGACAAGAACAAAGTCTAAACCCATCATTGGCACCCTAGTGGAGAATGAGGAGCGGGTCGCAAAGGCAGTCCACGGAGTAAGTACCAGAAAAGATACAGCCAATCCACGGACTCAACTATGGCACATACGCCAAAGATCTGAGCTTTGTGGTCTAAACTTTGATCAGTGTACATACTTGGTAATATTGATGAAGCTCACTCTGTTCATACTGGTATATGTTCACTGCCATCACCATCATGCCACTGAAGACCGCGACGAACAATGTCGACACAGGGAGGACGATTCTCTTGTCTGGATATCATCTAGATATCAACCGGAAGTATTTGCATTTCCACGCACCATAGGCGTACAGCGCGTATAATCGAAGTTGGAGAATCACTAAGACTTTGATGAGTACGTGGTGTATCAGATGGCTCAGAAAGCTTACTTTCGATATTGGCCACTAGTAACAAAGCTGGGAATTGTCAGACTAAAGCCGATTTTGATGGAGTATGCTACGTACCAATGACAGCAAAGACAGTGTTTACAGAACCTGACGTTTCCATGAGGTGGATTAAGGGATGAAAGTGTTTGAGCTTACATCTGTTCCGAATTAGTATCAGTAATAAAAGTGATCGGTGAGATAACGCACATAGCCCATGTGGGTGTAACATCGAACGTCACTGCATCTCAGCAATAAACGCTGAGCGTCGACAACAAACTTCGGTGCACAACTCACAAAATGTTATTAGAATAGCTGTCCCAAGTGCAAAGTATCGATTCTGAGAAGTATGAGGTATAACGCCCAACCGATATGCAGACCTTATCTCACCACGAAAAATAGAACTTTTGCAAGCGTCCATTTGGCGTTCTACACGTGGTCCCCGTCACTGGCTAGCCAAAATTGCGCCTAACTAGACGCACCCATAGTCTAACCTGTCACTGCTGAGCTTCCGCAATAATTCAGGTCCGGTTGAACAACTTACCTCGTGAGGAAAAGTTAGGACTAGTGTCTTTGTCAAAAGTCCAGAATAAGGTCACAAAGAGGGCTCACTCACTCAGGTCCCAGGTAAAGAGCGTTAAAGCAGCGACTACATGGTATCCGAATAATAGGTAAGCGTGTCAGTCTCGGAAAGCAGGAGGGCCCACCGCAGATGTATTTGATTGTTGGGGCTACCAGGAGGTCTAGGTCCAAAGCTTGGATCTCCTCTGGAGTAATTGTGGTTGCGGTCGACATGGGTGGGTGTAAGTTGTACGGACGGAATCCCTACCTGTCACTGAAAGAGTAGGTGGGGTCCAAGGATTAACCAACCCAGTATTAAATAGTGTCACTAACATTCGGCTGATTGCTAAAATAGCAGTCACCGATGGCCCTGAATTCACTAGTAGGCGATGCAGACACCAACCTCGTCACTCCGTGTTTCGTATTCTTTCGCAGATACGTGGGCACAAACCTATACATAGTAGCCTGTCAGAATCGGTGTCTCCTGCGAATCGAATATCAACTAACCTTGCACAAGCTGGCAATATTAATGTCCTTGTCATCAAGTGAAGGAGATGGGCCCATTAGTAACATTTGCAGAGTCTACAGGCGACAGAAAACGTAACTTGAATGCTGATCGCTCTGGCTTCCAAATTATATGCTAATCACGAGGAACTTCCTCTGAACTTTGCCGTACTTGTACCTCTTCTAAATATTACTTCCGAGTTTCACACCGAACAGACACGGTGGGTGCGCTGATGTTTCATCATCATTGACTCAAGATGGCCTGTCCAGTGTCTGGGCCTATAATTAGCATTTAGGTTTCATCATGCTTCGAGGCCTGTTAACTTTCTTACCTGGAGCATATAACCGTGTGACAATATCACGGACGTCCAGTGCCAGTGGATCATTAATAAGCAACCGAGCCCCAACACAGGATGCTGGGAGCAATGGAAATCAACTACGGGCGCCGAGGAACAAACAGAGCTCCACGTCAAAGTCGAACTTCATCAGGACAGGGGACGGCCGTACTAAAGAAGAAATTTTCATTTAGCAAGAACACATACATCCATGCGACGATTGTCCGTCAGGCTAACTTTGGCTACTTCTGGAGGTTCAAGAAGTAACAGGTTGGAAGATTGTATAGCCTAATCTGCCAATGAATGATGAGCTAGGCCCTCGAAACAAGTTGTGTGGCCAACTTGGAAATATGTTTCCATGCGCAGCATGAAGAGCGGTGGTCTTCTTCGTTCACCGAAGAATGAAGATAAAGTTCTCACGCTGAAGCTAATCTAACTCGAAGATGCCGCATTCCCTAATTAAGACTCTTCAGATCACAGCGTCCAACATAATTTGTTTCCTTTGCTCGAGACAAGCATTTCGATCTGGTTAATTAGTTATGTAAGTTGGTAGCAAATTATTGTATCTGGACATCACAGAATATGTGCATGCGTTACTGGGCGGAGGTGGAAGAGCATCAACTCTTCATAGGTCAAGACTCGATTGCAATATTGATCTTTGGTCCAGATTCGTGCTCAAGGTTTGCAGAAGATTGTCTCTTGCGCTTCTTCGGGCTTCTCGGAGGTTTTGTATTAGCACTTGGACACAGCCCTTTAGTGCTCAATGTGCACGAATCGCACTTCGGTCCCACAGGGACGCAAATGGTCTGTTTAGCAAAAGAGGGATTACAATGAGACTCCCCGCTATAGCGCAAACATACCTGTCCAAAGCCGACGAGCATGTGGTTAATTTCGCGATGCAATTCGATGGGTAACCAGGACTGAATATTTAACCTCGTTTCTTCAGGCTTCTTGGTGGGCCGTTGATGCCATCCCAACCTGTTAGTAATACGATGAACGTGCACATCCACGCCAATACCGTGATTGCTGCAAGTGCGTTAGCGAGTTCATAAAGGGCGTAGTAAATTCACCGTGTACAGATTCCAGGCGACATGAAGCGTAAGAAACGCCATTTTAGGTCCGACTCCTGGCAATGAGCATAGCTCATCCACTGTCTTGGGTACCTCTGAATCGAAGTCATCCCGTAACCGTAAAGCCGTCTTCTTGATATACCTGATAGAAAACGTGAATATAGCCAGTCTTCCTTCTATAGAAGGATGAACGGACCCAGTCTTCCGTCGCCAGAACCCAACTTTTGCTATCGCATCTGATATTGTAGAATCATCCGCAGATATGATGGCGGCAACAGATAGCGTGCCTCCCACAGCAGCTCGCAGCTTCTCAACAGCTGCATCCGTTACTTCATCTTTCGTTTGGGAAGATAACATCAGAGAAACTAGGATAGCAAACCGTCGGTTCTGCCATACAAAATAAGACTGTTGTCATATAAGATTGCATGAATATTAACCTTTGGGTCTTTCTCCTTGTGCTGGGCTTGTTCGCACCCCATAGTGTCTACAGGAGCAACAGTTTGCGCGCGCATCTCTTTGATCGAGTCATACACCTCCTTCCAGTGTGGTGGAGCAGGATGCGGAGTGTCCAGATTCTGTGGTATCGGTTTAGGTTTCTTGGGGGACTTGGCCTTCACTCTCGAACTCGTATCTTCTTCAGACACCGTCTCTTCTAGTTTCACAGTTGATGACGTCTTCCGTAGGCTCGTCGAACGTGTCCGGTCTGAGATGTTTGATGTCTTGGGGGATTCGACCTCGAGCTTAATACGTTTCGACGGTTTTGGACTGGAGGACAGTGATGTTGACGGCTGATCCGCATTTCCGGCTTCAATCAAAGTGACCGCACTGTGATATGGGCTTGCACGTGCCAAGAGTCCAGTGAGAGCTCCCGACACCTGTCGTTGCGGCGACGGCATTGCAGTAATACGACTGGGTTGGGTTGGGTTGGGTTGATTGCAGTCAGATGTCGACACACAGTAGACAGAGTGCGGCAAGCATGCTAGTACTAAGGAGGTTAGACTCGGCTGCTGAGATTAATTGCATTCTCCAATAATAAGATCACGTGATTTAGATACTAGCCGCCATTCTTTCCCGTTTTGTTTCATGTTTTGTACGAAAAGACGTTTAGATTACGGCGAAAAATATAAAAGGAAATTATTGCGCACGCGGAAGGATAAAGTCAAAAACCGCTCAGACCGGAGCGCCTGTGCATTGTCAATGGCTACGGGAATCAGGGAGATCTGCAGTACTAGATGGGCCGGGGAGGGCGACCTCGATGTACAACCAGACCGCTGTCGTCGAATGTGCAACGACGACTCGCCAAAGGTCGCACACCCTGGTTAATAGGGGAGGGTCGGCAACATTGACCGAAATGGCGCACACATGTCCAAATTGTGTCCAAATGGGAATATGTATTTTTTATACTCGTGTACCTTCTTGCCTTTGCTTTCATCCAAAGCAAGGGCATCGTTAGGACATATTCAACAATTAGCTGAGAGCATTGATCTGGCAAAACCTCAGATCAATGACTAGGCTTACAAATGGCGCAAATATAGCTAGCGCGGCGACGAAAGATCCGTCAGAAAGCGGCCGTTGAACGTTGAACGTTGAACGTTGAACAATCTAATACATTTGCGTACCTGGCGAGGCCCTGACAGGTCGACCATCAGAAAGACTTCCAAAGATCATAATTAAAGTTTGCAACTAATTTGCTACTTAATTTTAATCGATGATAACAATAGGGGGTCTCAGCTGACCGACTTGATCCATGTCAATGCGTCCTCATACCATGCATGATAGATTTGACATCGTATTGCTAGTGGCTGGAACACAGCCCTCCAGATGTGAGGAACGCTGTATCTGTATCAATGGGTAAAAAAACACCCAATCTATCGTGGTGGTGCTGGAGGGAAACCAGAGATAATTGGAAACCAAGGATGAACATCCGCATCCCACTTCAAAGTTTTTGCATCCCATGTCGTCAAGGCCTGCTCGGTTGAAGGGAGCTGTCTCTGCAAATCGATGCATACATCCAGGAGCTTCTGGACAAACTTGCGGAAGATGAGAATCAGCATTAGGTACAACTAAATATTTTCTCACCTTCTTCCGTTCCTCACTCCATCGTCCCGCCCAGCCATCGGGTGACGTCAGCAAACGTGATAGAACTTCTATGGCAAGCGCGATGCTGTCTAGCGAGAACTGTTTATCCTATTTTCGATTTAAACAGGCACCTCATTCCGGTTATCGCGAACACTTGCCTTTTGCATGGATTCGCACGCAGTAGCAAACTTGGTGAAGCTGGGATGTCCGATGGGTTGCAGATCAATATCTTCGTACTCAGGCATAAAAGCCCACTTGTAGCGCCGCAGAAAGTTAAGCCTTGTGCGTCGCCACGAGAAGGTCGTTTTTTTAACCGTGATCTTTCTGTCGAGTCAAGATCTGGAACGAGTGATATTCACCGTTACTTACAGCGAAGACAGTCATTGAGAGGGACTGCAATGCCGTGAGGAATTGCAACTGATATGATAACTCGAAGTAGGCATTTGAGTCTAATGAAAAGAATTAACTCTAGTCGTTATGAATATCGAACCACGTACCACTCGACATGCCTGGCATAAGTTGATCTATGCAGGACAAGTGCATCTCAAGCACCTGTACAACATACCAGTACGCAAAAACGCGCTCTTCATTTGTGTAAAGTGACAATTGGAATCCCGATAGAACGACTTCGCGGATTACAGACAGCCTATACATTAGCACAGCTACCCTGGCGCGACGGACATGGTCAAGCTTTTTTTGGTCTTGCTGATAGTCATCGTCTAGTGAGCATACAGGGTACTGCTTACATTTGTGACACTCACCAAGGGCGCAAGGCGTACACACACGTCCATGAATACGACAAACAACTCATGCCAGTCGAAAAGTGACTTCGCACAGAATCGGCGCCGCCGTGGTAGGTTGTACCATAGCGACTTGATGTTTGCTATCAGTATCTGTCTTGCTGTCAGCACATATGCAGGATTTCGCAACTTCAAACAAACCTGCGTCATGGTGCGTTCAATCTGTGCGAGTGGTGGAGGCGCCGGACCCTCCCATCTTGTCATGATATCTTGCGTGAAAGCGTCATAGGAAATGTTCAGCGTTTCGCGGAAGAACTGGTCCACAACATGTTTGAGTGCAAACTTGTTGAGTACGAGGACGCCGTCCCAGAACGCGGACTAGGATTATCATAAAATTCGACTAGATTGATTGTCATGCACGAATTACTCGCCTGGGTGATTGAACGCACGTATGGAAACCGACTATGGGGCCGTGGGCACCACAGCTGTAGATGGCCAGCAACCTGATGCTAGATTTAATGTCTACGACGGAAGAGCAGTGATAGTATATACCTCCCATGTCGTCAGCTCAGTTGTGTTTGCCAGATCATTGACGTTCTTCAGCGATGTCAACATCCCCTCCAGTAAAGCCCAGGTACGAGCTTGGTCGGGTAGCTGTATGACATGTAGGGGGATATATGATACGATAACACGAGGAAACTGAGGGTCGAACGCAAGACGGGCTGGAGAATCTAGCGCTGGTTCTGACGGAGTTACTGTCATGATAGGATGCAATAATTGCAGGCTTAGATTGATCATCGTCGGAAGCAAACTAGAGTGAGGTTGAGACAATTGTGTCTCGAACAACACGATTAGTGACTGACACAAGTCAGTAGACTGTCATATAAAAAGAAGAAACACCCCTAACCTTTCTAAGCATTAATCGGTTCATCAGCATGGCTTTCCAAGGTTGCTGAACTATGGTTGTTATCGCATGAACATTGGGTTAACATTGTTATGTGAGCCATTTCACACCTTTAGCTGAGGTCTCGAGCCAATGACACGCTTCATCAAGCACCTTGCAGATATATTTGACGGGTAGAGCCTCGGAGAGGGGCACGTCACATTTCTCGCTTTGCCAGTCCTCGGCCTGGTCATAGATGAGCATGGCTGGCAACTTAAACGGTGCTTTGACGAACATCGTACACATTCCCTTTATTCAGCTCCCTCCAGGATAGGTCACAACACTTGAGAAGGCCTAATAGAGCTGCCCTTAGAACGACTGTGATTAGCTCTGGCGGACGCAAGTTGTCTGAGCGTGGCGGTGAACCCCCGGGGACGAGGTCAGGGTCAATCTCTTTCAAGGAGTGAACGTAAAGGAATGAATATATGGTTTGCGAAAGAGTGTAACCGGAGTGCCATTCCATCTGGGCGCCAGACAGGGGACAAATGAATACATGTGGAAAAGTTTACGCTGTCTCTGATTTACCTCGCAGGAAAATGAGCGATCGATGATCCAGCACACTTCCTCTGGGGTAAGCGGGGCGAGAGGATTAAATATCGGCTTAGATTTATCCAGAAGCGCCAAGCCGCTGTCGAAACGTGGTTCGCCTATCTTCAGACATCATCAGCAAATTGTTCGGACTTCGGAAAGAAGGTTTTTACCTCGAACGACGACATAGCATCCAGCAGAGTGAATCCATTAGTCAACACGAGGGCCCCAGGGTGCAAGGCTTAGACGATATTGAGTAGGCAGGTAGGCTAACACAAGTATTTCTGGTCACCTTCGGCAGCATCCTCAAACAACGCAGTCACATCGTGAAAATTGTCGCCGCCAGGAAGGTCCACCAAGGGGTCGTACTCCATGTGGCTGCGGTCGCCAGATGAGCTGGTAATGGACGTCAGTAAAGCAGAACGCCAGGTGACCAGGTTTAGAGACTACTACCGTGCAAGCTTTAATTGGATGTTGTCGGAGTTTGAACCACTTTTCTTCAGCATTGAACTTGCTCGCCATACATGATCATTCCCCGACGCGTCTGCCAGATACGCCCGCAACGCGTGATACTATCTGGCATCCAACCAACTGGTATCCCTCATGTAAAATCTTTTTTTTGTTTTTTTTGACATGGAACAACTTACATAGCAGTAGCTAGGGAACTACCTAGGCGCACTGTCTAATTGGGTGAAGCTGCAGAAATCCGCAGAACCCGAGGACAAACTGCTGTTTTCAATTGTTGGATGGCATGCATTGACTCTTCCACAGAATCCTGCTGCCTTACTGGCTGCAAGGAATGACATGCTGGCTGTTTTACTTGCCATAGGCATCGACCCTGACCGGTCAATATTATTCCACCAGGACCATGTATCTATTTGCTCTATCCTGGTAGCCGTTTGGCTAACAATACATAGAACCCTCACCATACCGAACTCTCCTGGATATTAAGCTGCATAACGCCCATGGGGAAGCTGCGCCGGATGACGACATGGAAGGTGCGGTATTTCAAATGTAGTTAAATTCCATTCTTATGTTCCTCAAGTCAAGATTAGCTGCGGCACGAAACTCTGGCTCAGAGGACAAAGTGGACGAGTCGATGCTCAACGCTGGTCTATTCATGTATCCTGTGCTACAAGCCGCCGACGTGCTTGTTTACAAGTGGGCCTTCTTGCAGTGGTCATTTTCGACACTACTGATATGTTGCTAAGAGCTACTCACGTTCCTGTAGGCGACGATCAACAGCAACATATAGAACTCACGAGGGATATCGCTGATATCTTCAACCGAACATTCAAAGGAACGTCTCCCCTGTTCCCCCTTCCGACCTACGTCAACAGTAAGCATCCGAGGATGTGCATATATATCCGTTGACCCATTTCTTCAGCCCCATCGAAGCGGATTTTATCACTCAAAGACCCAACGTCCAAGATGTCGAAATCTTCACCCGACGTCCAGTCCCGCATTCTGCTCACCGATATCGCTTCCCAGATCCAATCGAAAATTCGGGCTTCTGTCACAGACTCCATTCAGGGCATTACTTACGATCCTCAAGGCCGCCCGGGCACCTCAAATCTGCTGACTATTCTCGCCGCCTGCACAGACAGCGATGTCACCCAGATCGCAAAAGCCTATGAGAGCCAAGGCCACGGAACTTTGAAACGCGATGTCGCAGAGGCTGTTGAGGAATTCCTTAAAGGGCCCCGGGCGCAGTTCGATCGCATTCGTCAGGAAACGACATATCTTGATGAGGTAGCACGTCGCGGGGCTGCCCGCGCTATTGAACACTCCGAGGTGACCATGATGGAAGTCAAAACACGCCTAGGTCTTGCATCACCTGCGGTGCATTAACAAATGTAACTACAACCATGACAATATTAATGACTGAGTTTATCATTCTGCGTTTGTCAGTGAGCTTGGTCAAGTCCACGGAGAACTACTAGCTGCCGGCGGTGACTAGTGAGGATCGGGCTCGATCACAAAATGATTACATAATCAATCACACCTCAACGAAGACGTAATTAAACGAACTGGGTCTAGAAAGAGAACCGTTTTGCAGGTGGTAAGGGACGATATACGTGGGGAACTGGTAAGGCAGCCGCATCCGGAATTCTGTGGCAAGCCCTGCTTGATGGTGATCGGTGTAGGCCAGTACACATGAAGCGTGTCTTGTTGAACTCTCCTAACAGTTGCCACCAGCTTACATGCCAACTGAGAAAACTCTTTTGCATTTCCTCCTGTAATAGTGAGACTCACTGTCTGGTGGTCCCGATGATCATAGCATTGTCCATCAAACGTCTTGCCAAATTCTGCCAAATTCACAACTGTCGTTCGGTCGCTTTGGCCATTTCTAGCACTGCCATCCCACGCACGTCAAGATTAGGACCTCTTGTCGAGCACCCTGAAAGTAGCCGCGTTTTGACGTCCATTTGCGGTCAAGCTCCCACTTGAGCATATCTGATAACCGTATTTCCCCCATCAATAGCGAAGAGTCTGTCGTAAGGCACAAGCAAACTTGCTACAACCTTCCAGGGCTCATTGATCTCACCTCAACGTGCAGGTATACAGACCACACTCCTACCCTGAGTCACAGAACCATGAATTAGTATCCACGGCGTAATCTCATACTGATCGGTGGATATCATGTATGGGGTATAATGCTAGGAGTGATCTAGATTGGGATGATCGAACGGATCGAATGGTGTCTTGGTTATTAATCTATTTAAATTATAGGGACGCTGCTTAGCGCTGCTTTCGTGTTGTTCAATTGTTTCAATTTCCTGGCTCGGCTCGCCAAGTTACTAGGTTTCAATTTTGATCAGCCTGTCGTCGAAAACAACACGAAACTGAGCCCCTTCATGTGTCTGAGTTCAAATTCAGCCAACCTTGGAGCGGCAGCAAGCAGCAGATCCGAGATCCACGGTAGGTTTGCTGATTCGTTCATATAACAAAACGACTCCCTGTCGCGTCCGTTTGGAACTCCCTTCAAGGTCTTCAATGGTCTTTACTGCCCACCCTGTCCTCCGCGGATGGTCACCTGCATCCGTGGAGGATGACCATGATGTTCATCTTCCAGACCAAACATATCCCCTGTCCAGACATTTTATAGCGTCCACCTCCTGTATCACTCACCAACCAATGGCTCCTTCATCTGATCGACGCGCACAGCGTAACAGGAGCAGGGATCCGAGTTGGATCCCTCGGCCTAGAAACGCCTTCATAATCTTTCGCTGTGAGTACTCGCGCAAGCACAGTCAGGCAGCCCAAGAGAGCGACGAGGAATCGGAGGCACCGAATCCTACAGCCAAAACCCTCTCGAAGCGAGCGGCTGAGGCGTGGAAGCAGCTGTCTGCTTCTGACAAGGATAAATACAAGGTGCTTGCAGATAAGGAGAGGGAGGAGCACGCACGTCTCTACCCCCACTATCGCTTTCGTCCAATGAGGCGGCAAATCTCCGGGCTGAAGAAGCGTCAATACGATCTAGGCCTGAGTAACAACATTTTTCCTCTTGATTCTTCAGACGAGCAAGTACCTGCTTATATCGCAGATGCGGATGAAGACTCGCAAGAGGATGGAGGGGTTACACATCAGCAGGCCATCGAGAAGGAAGGGAGCGAAAATCTCGAGGCATCCGGAGACTCCGCACCGAAAGACGTCCCTAAAAACTGCTCCGCAGCTCAACGACGATCGTCGTCTGTTCCGCTGCCCGACGCGTTCCCCACACTCATCCTCCCCTCACATGCTCCGAAGGACGATTTATGCAGGTCTCGCTCGACTGAAGGACGAGAGTGGCTGCTGCGTCCTCTTGACTATGTGTCACAGGCCGCACATGTTCGGTTTGGCAAGGAATTTGAGGCGCAGCCTCAGCAATGGCATACTGCCTCAAACGATGCATCTCCTTTTATATCCTACAGTTTCGGTGCATCGACTGGGGTACGTTTCGGATACGTTTTTTCCCCTCGATGTGTGCTTAGGACCATAATACAGGAGCATAACAGCTCGATAGACGACCCATCCGAGTCGCACTTGGCACTGGAGCTTGGCTACCAATCTCCAAACAGCCGGGACGGACTCACCTACACTCCTTCCTCCTTCACAGCTAGCCCCTCTTCCCATCCTGGCTGGAACGGCGATCTCCTTTCCCCCTGTATGCCCGGGCAAGCAATGTTGCATGGTGATGAGCTATTAGCACCTTATGAAGACATGGAGCGCGCACAGGCTCTGGAAGCTTATGCCCTTGGCCTACACAATTTTGACTTTTTCACCAATCTCCTCCCCCTCCCCGAATACCCTGATCATGTACCCGGTATTCCCTGCGATATTGAATACTCTGCACTCTTCCAAGAGCAAGCCACAGAATCGTAGAATTCCGACACGCACCGTGACCCAGCCCACAAAACCTCAGCCGCGGGGATGATCTCCGTCACTACTTACTATCTTGACCCTGTAGCCCTATTCCCACTTGTTCCATATCCCGACGGCGTGTTTCGTGTCACTCCTTCTTTATGGTTAGTCGATACTAATACTATTTAGCCCCTTGCCCCGTTCTAGTGCCATTAATATTACCTCTCCACCATGCATATCCACATTTCTCTCGTTTCGCATTAATTCATGTGCATAGTATAATTGGGGACGGATTCGGGTTACTTACCTGTAGGATGTATAATGCTAGCAAACTAGAAAGTCGAAACTCTGTAAATCGCTTAGCATGTCGCTTTCAAGTCACGGCAAACAGCGGCTACTAACGATTCCCCACGAATTGCAAGCCGACTTCCACGACTCTCACCAGTATCTTTCTTGGATTGTTCGAAAACCCAAAGTGGTCGTTCTTGGCCGCCGACCACGCAGAAACAATGTCAGCCAAGGGAGATGGGTCAAAACTAAGACAGATGACAGCGACAGTTTTGACAAATGTCGCCCACATTTCCGCGCCTTTCCTTTCAGTTTTCCTCGTTGTCCATTTGTCCGCACCAGCACTCGCAAATGTCGGAGGCTCGAGTTTGTCTTCCAATGTTATGGTAGGTGACACAATATCATCAAGTTGGTAACAAGGAGATGACGTTTGAGTTATAACTGGCACAGCTTCTCGGTAGGGAGTACTACCAAACTGGCTTTGGGGAGAGATATCTGCTCTTTATACCTCTGGCAGCCCACGTAGCTTCAAGTATCGCCAAAAGGATCATTAATCCGCGCTCAGCATCCCCTCGCAAGATTACCAGCACCCTCAGTCTCGCGGCATATTCATCTCTTCTAATATTCCTTCCTATACATTTCTACACCCACCGCGTCTCTCCTTCCAATCCTTCACCACCGATATTCGCGGTAGGACCCTCGGAGGTGGACTACGAGTTTATCAAGATTGGTTTGGCTAGGTTTCCCTGGCGGAGCTGGATCTTGTACGGTGGACTGGTTGCGAGCGTCATGCTCCATGCAGTTGAAGGCGCACAAATCATCCAAGCATCACGTCTCGCTTCTCGGAAATTCCGCATGCGTCCGCGAACGCGCAAGATCGTCGCAGGTGCAGCGGTAGTGCCTATATTGGCAGGTCTGTGGACGCTTTCGAAAGAACCTCTTATGGTATTTGCTTCACTGGCAGAGCGGTACGAGGCTGCATTCACTCGGTCTTGGGTCTATAGATTTTAGCCTGGTTAGGTGGGAAAATGTTCATTTGTACTACCATAGGTACGTATATGTATCTTAAGCTGAATCAAACATCCATATGCAGTTTCATACATAATCAATGTCCAGTTCCACAGTGACACAATTACCCAAAAGTATGAAAGTTAAACGTGTCCTTGAACCTGAATTCAAGTAACCAATGGTGTCTATCAACGGAAACCAAATGAGCATCGATTTCCATGTATGAGGGAACTCGACCTGCTTACCTTCAAAGGCCACACACAGATGCATTTACTTGAACTGAAGTCACCGTCACCCTCCCCAAAAACTCAGCCTGATTCCCAGTAAGCTCATTCATCGCTGCCTCCGCAACGTTAAACCCTTCACTCGCAGTATCAACAGCAAGGATTGCAATTGTCGTGCTGCCGTACGTCACTTCGTAACATGTTCCGCAGTAAACTGAATCCCATCCCGTAACAGTGTAGACACCACCGATATTGGGGAAATTAGGCAATTGACCAAGAGTCGTGTAGCCATAGTTCATGAGCCCGTTAGGCCCATTTGAGCAGGCGACGGTGGTGAGAGACTGATCAGCATTATCGTAAGTGTTATCATATGAAAGGCTCTCAGTCTGAGCGAGCACGGGAAGAGCGATAGCAAGGAGGGAGATGACAGCCGATGTGAATTTCATGACTAGTTGTTGGTGAGAGGTTTTACTTTGACGAGGCTGGTTGAGGGTAACTGCTGCAGAAGTGTACCGCGAACCTACTCCTTTTATCTGCTTCGTACAGCTCGCTAGTTACGCTGACAGAACCCGCGTACAAAACAGACCAGCACTGTACGCGGGGTTATCGCACCCGGAATATGATGTCCGGACATTTCGGGCGTCTCGTGCAGGTCAGCAGACTGGGAGGAAGCATGATCGGCTGGTGAGAACTATTTTTGGCTCAAGATCTCTGGCTGAAGGGCAGAGTGTTGAGTTCATTGGCATGCTGGTGGCTCAGCTGTTACGCGTGACGTCCCCCACCTGAGTCCGATTTCTCAGGAAGGACAGTCTATGCCTTCAATCTACCGCGTGTCCGATGCCTGTGGACTGAACTTCCCTGTAAATGGACAGACAGGTTTCAAATCACGAGTGCCTAGATGCATCAACGGTCAAAGATCCCCATCCCCGGAACCACTATTGCCATGAAGGTACCAATTACTATTCAGTCCTGCAGCGACCATAAACTTGAAGTCATGACATCGCTTACTATTCGCCACTTCATCGAGAGTCATTGTGAGAATGCCATATGATTGCAAGTTTATCTATTAAGAAATCTCTCTCTGGCTTTTTGGGTGCGTCTAAGGTCTTCGTCCTTGAGCTTTCCTTCAAGAGCGACCCACACATTCCGAGCATACTTCTCCCCATCCTGCAAGGATTGGAATGCGGTGATAAAAATACGTGTTGGGTGCTTACCTTCAAGAGGCTTTTGGCCTGTACGAGGTCAGACACACCTGTCCCGAGCAAGCGCATGCCTCGTAACAGTGGAGTTACATCTGAAGGGAAGGAGTAAAACACGAGGAGCTTGAGAGGCACAGAAGCTTCTTCTTGTAGAGTAGCATCGAGGAAATGCAAGGTTGGTAACTGCTCAAATGTCAATCACGTACCATTGAGATTGAGCTCAAAACAAACAACAAACCAAATTGAGAGTCAGGCAAACTGGCCATGTTTGTCTTCCATCGAGGGGTTCGCCCTCGTCCCAGTAGTCAGGAAGCTCGAAGTCAGCCACTTGAATCGTCTGTCGCGTGTCTAGTGCGCTGCCGACATGGGCCGTTTCATCCACGTCCATGTCCATAGCCTGAGTTGCATCACTCCGATCGCTTTTCTTCGCGCGGTATTGGACGCTCTTTGTTCTAGGTACCTTGGTATCCCATAAAGCGGCGCGTGCAGCCATGAAAATCGCGTCGAATATGTTCCCTGCGTCAGAAAACACTATGACATCAAGGTTGAGCAACCAAGATTTCATTCCAGGTAAGATACCGAGGTTTTTTGGTCGGATTGTCGGATGAGAGAGGGTAGCGTTTAATACGGACGTCATATCATGCTGTAGGTCATCCAGGGCATTTGGGGAAAGGAGAGGATATGCTGTGGGAGAACTATAATTCCAAGTTGTCCAGTCTTTCTTTTGAAGGTGTAGTAAGAAAGTCGTACCAAGATACAGAGCAGACTACTCGTCCCCCATCTACACCTTCGCCATCGCCGATGCTCTCAACTTCCAATTTTGCAGCGGCTACGACTTCAGTGCCCCCACCGCCATCCTGCGCGTTTCTACCGATGCTAACGCGTGCGCTGCCATTTGCGATTGGGGCAATTCCAGACTCGAGGGCTATGGTTCGAAAATCTATCAAACCGCGGCCGTCTGCTCGTAATGGCGGATCGGATTGCAAGGAGGATTGGATGTAGGCCTTCTCAGCCTTGGATATTGATGCCATGCTTGGTCGATAATTTTCAGTTGAAACTGGAGTCACCAGTCTGTCATGGAAGTCAGTACTGCGCCGAACTTTGCAAGACGGGCATATCCTATGGAAAGATAATTACCTTTAGGAATGATCTAAGCCAGTTCAGGCAGGAAGAGCGTGTGTTGATATGTGTTTGGCATTGATTTAGGCAACCCCTTCTGACCTCGCACTCAAGATGCAAGCTGAAGAGAACGTCCGGAATGGATCCCCAAGCTTAAAGATCCCACAAGCGCTCTCCAAAGCTCAGGAAAGAAAAGCCGTCGAGTATGTTGAAGACTCTTTCATGGATATCACCAGTGCATTTAAGAAACGGTCGGCCGTCAATGTGTTACGGAAGCTCTGGAAGTACTGAGATAGTTGTGGACAGCTTAGAACCGTCAATGACGAAACTTCCAACTCTCACTGCATATCTTGATGCTATGCAGAAACTGCTGGCATTTATCTTGCAGATCCCACCTATAGACCCTTCCACTCACTTACGAACTGTCTTCCTCCTTCGCCTCACTGGCGACGTCATGACTTCTGTGCCAGGATATCCTCCACAGATGAAGGAGCTTCAAACGCTACTGGATTTCTTGGATGACCTTGACCAAGCATGGTCAGCAGCGTTGAAGAACCAAGTATGGGATCCAGCTGCAGGAGAGGGTGTCGACCTCATTATACGTGTGGATGAAATCGAACCCGGAGATCCACCTATACGGTCCTCGCCTGTAAGTCAAACAGAACGAACGAGGTTACGCAGTCTTCTCGTTACAGGTACTGCTGGATTGGAGGAGTGGATGACAGGGCTGAACACAAGTGGAGAGGACTATCAGATTGCATTACAGAATGCGGGTTTTCTCCAGGGCTTCGACGACCTTTTCTCGGTGACTTTGTCGGAGATGGGTACTTGTGACGGTTCTGTAAATGATCCTGCGGGCATTGAAGGGACATGTTGAGCGGAGACGGAGTTTTGACATGCACAGTGATGATTTAATTTTGAGTGTGGTATAATAAGTTCCTCCAACGAAACACAAAAATGCATCATTATCGCCTCCTGCTGGCTCTGCGACTGTCGCCTGAAACGAGGCGTTAATTGTGCAAATGCGCCATAAAGTCTCAACTTACCTTTCTCCTTGGCTTTCTTCGGTGCACCCTTCCCTCTCTTCTTTTTGTCCTCCACATCTTGCAGTCTTTCCTCCTCTGCAAAGTTTCTCATTTCCAACTCAGGCCATTGTCTCATGATCTGTGCAATATTGGCTTCTGGAGTGTAGTATTTGACCATAGAAGGCCCGCGAAGTCGTGCGCGAAGGTATTTGGCTCCAGTACGTGCTGATGTGGGGTTATATGCAGTTTGAAATATGGAGCAGCGTGACCGCGTCAACGAAGCAAGTCGCATAGGACGAATGGCGGCGGCTGCGGCTGCCATGGCTAGTGTAGCTATGGTGAGCTCGACTTGACCAGTCAATTTTAAGTGAACCTTCTGATCCTAACATCACCAAACAACCGCTTTTTTTCCAAGACGCCTTTATACGGTCAACTTTATTCAATGGCTTCATAGAGCCAGCGTAGACTGCTCAACACAACTTTTTTTCTTTGGATAATTTCTATCGTTATGCTACCTCGCTGTCGTCTTCTCCTTTCGAGATGCATAAAATCTGAAAGTTGGTTGGAGGCAAGCCAAGTCCACTTCCGTCGGTTTCGTTCCAACGACTCGCGTCAACGACCAGGAAATTCGTATTATCCTCCACAAACTTTTCCCGGTAATCAACGTGGTGGCTTCAGATATGGTGGTCGTTCCAACCCTCAGCATGTTATGAAGCAAAAGAAGGGTCACATCCTGGACGGTTTCTCGGTACGGGATGCCAGTGACACTCTCCTCATCATGGAGAAACAGGTCCACAAATGGGCTAATCTTCCGCACGTTCACCGTCGCCTGGAGTCCTTCGGGGTACCACGCACAGACGTCCAGCACATTCTCTCACTATTCGCCCGAGAGGTCAGCTCCGGGCTCCTTCATAACCCAATCGAGCAGAAAAAGTACCACGTGGAGAGATTTATTCTTACATCCAAAGAACTGAATCAAGGACTCCGGCTAGACCAAATTCTCACTCAGCTTTTCTACTCATGGGCGTCCGACCCCAAGCAACAAGAGGTTCTTTTGAAATCAGTGTCGCGGAATACGCTGGAACAAATATCATATCTATACTCCACCGCAGATATATCGTACCCTGCGGATATGTATCCTAAAGCGCGTTCAATGCGCCGCAAGGTCATCATGCACGTTGGGCCTACTAACAGTGGGAAGACCCACATGGCTCTACGTGCGCTGGCGGCGGCGAAGACTGGTGTCTACTCTGGCCCGCTGCGACTACTCGCACATGAAATTTGGGATCGGCTCAATAAGGGTCAGATCGTGCCCCTCGGGATGGACCCTGACGCCGACTCTGAGCCAGACACATCCACGAACATGGATATAATCGAAGAGTCAGTGTCCAGACCAACCGTGCGGAAAGAAGGGAAGGCAAAGTACGCACGAGAGTGCAACCTTCGCACTGGAGAGGAGTTTAGGATCGTTTCTGAATATGCCAGTCTCGTGAGTTGCACGGTAGAGATGACGTCTCTTAGTCTTCCGGTGGAAGTAGCAGTCGTGGACGAGATCCAGATGCTTGCTGACCCAGACCGTGGATCCGCATGGACCGCTGCTGTATTGGGTCTGCCTGCCGAAGAACTCCATCTATGTGGCGAAGAAGTTGCGGTCCCAATTGTCCAAGCGCTCCTAAACGACACAGATGACGAGCTTTTCATTAACCGCTACGAGCGTTTGACGCCTCTTACTGTTCAAGACGAATCTTTGGAGGGAGATTTCAGTAGAGTTCAAAAGGGCGACTGTCTTGTCGCTTTCTCGAGGAGCGGCATATTTGCGCTGAAGCGCAAAGTAGAAGAGAATACAGGCTTGCGTTGTGCTGTTGCATATGGGCGACTTCCACCTGAGATCCGTGCCGAACAGGCGGCGCTCTTCAATAACCCCCGTAGTGGTTATGATGTGATGATCGGAAGTGATGCCATCGGCATGGGACTTAATCTGTGAGCACCCTGCACCCTTCATCGTATCACTCGTCTCATTCGCCTTAGCAAAATCAAACGCATCATCTTCGAAACTTTGCACAAATTCGACGGTACTGTCGAACGCGCTCTATCAGTTTCCCAAATTAAGCAAATTGCTGGGCGTGCGGGACGCTATGGTCTGCATGGTGAACCTGGAGGTTTTGTCACGACTCTCCATGCACATGATCTCCCAATGCTTCGCTCTGCGATTCTGCGCCAACCAGATCCCATCATATTTGCAGGCGTCTCTCCTACCTTGGCTTGGGCTGAGAGTGTTCTTCAAGCACTTCCCGTTGATGCTTCGCATCGAACGTTATTAGAGGTGGCTCCATATGTCTCTAACGTTCGGCCCCCTTGCCGTGCCTTCGTTCCATCCAAGGTTGAGGAAAGATCTCGGTTCATCGAAACCCACGCCAAACATATGAAGCTATATGACAGACTCCTCATCGGCGGTTCACCAATGAATTGGCGAGATCCCCTTGCGGTGGAATTCACAGCTCGCCTATGTCAAATATACAACGAGAAGATCCGAGTCCCTATCTTGCACGCCCTCCGAGTCGGCCCCTATATAGAAGCATTGGAGAATGTGGAAGGGATGATGTCCGGCGGCAAGTCTTCTGCTAGTGCACCATCTCAGGGCCTCGTAGATCTTGAGGGACTCCACAAATCGCTCGTGCTCTATCTGTGGCTCAGCTATCGCCTCCCTGTGGCGTTCTATCAGTCGGAGGAAGCCTACGCACTTAAGGAGCGCACAGAAAAGGCCCTTGATTGGTGTCTGCGGAACGTGTCTACGAGGGTGGCAGACAGACGGTCTGCTAGTTTTGAGCTGAGGATTCCTTCGGAGGCCGAGGATGATGTGGAATATCGCCGTATCCCAGCCACCCGCCCTCAGGATGAGAGTACCCGAGAGTTGGGGGTGAAGTATGCAAAGTTGTTGAATTCGGAAAGGCGAAGCGCTCGTGGTCAACGGTAGAAGCCCGAGGTCATTGGAGATAAAATCGACTTACATACAGCATTGAAGCGGTTCTCCCACTTGGTTGTCACGCACGTTGACCCTTTGCTGATCTGCTGCAGTACGCGTTGCACTATTCTTATTAGACATACGTACGTATCTGATCGAATCAAAGGGCGCATGAGCTCTCCGGCTGCTATTAAAGCTCGCAGTGAAGACCACATTGATTAATCAAGGTTCTGCGACGCATGGCTGCGCCACTCGACCTACCACGACCCTAACATGTGCAACAGCCACCTCCATGCTCATATCGTCAGTACACCCGCATTAATTACATGTTGAGTCCAACGCCATTCTAGCAGCAAGTGGCGAGCATATGGCTATGCAAGCAGTCAGAATCCGTTCTGCTTGCCTTCCGATGGCATGCTTACTGCAGTGAATCAATGAAGGTCACGAGGATAACGGCACGATGTCCTGCAACTTTTTCTCGTGGGCTATTCTCCAAGCTGGGCACGCTCGGCCACATCTTTTTTTGATTGGTGTGGACAAGACCGTTGATGGTGGCAGCAACAACTCCGGAAATTGACAACTCTGACAACACAACAGAAACAGTACGGTCTCCGCATCTAGCCAGCTTCGGCTTCATTGACGGACATGAAAGTGTCTAGCTGTAGTTGTTTGTATGTGATTAATTCGTGCTATACTACAGAATTGTCAGTGGATCACGCGCCATTATGACCGCCCACTAGATTGGAGCAAAGAGAGAGTTCATCAACGGCTTGTAGAGCATATCAACGGCCTCGCTTTGCAATCAGAAAGACTAGGAAGTATTTTTCACTAGGTTATCCACAATACATCGATATGCTGCGTTGCGTTGCGGGTGAGGCAAACCTGAATACTACAGGCAGTAGCCGTACCAGACGGATGTTTGAACACGTGGGTGCTGTATGGGTGATCCTCTCATTCACATATAATCAGTGTAAACAGACTGGTGAATGCAAAACTCACTCAGAATGGCGTTTTCCATGGCAGTAGTAGCAGCAGCCTTTTGGTCGTTGGCCATCGTCGTTCTCGGGGCATGTCATGTCACCCGCACTCGGACACACCGCACAGCTGACGCTGTCAAGGCGGTGCTGAGACCAAGAAACACCGAACATAAAGTCGAGATCCGTTCTCGCGTCTATCCTCATGAACACTTCGCTCTAACATCCTCGAGTGCAATACTCGACCCCTCTGGGCACGACAGCTTCATACAAAACGCGAGAGCATTGATTGCCTCCGTCAGCCCCCAGCAATGTGCCGGGTGGCAAAGATTTGTGAAATGTGCCCAGAAATGCACAGAGATGTTCCTTCCGAGCCGAGAGGTCGACTTCGCCGCTTTCATACAAAGCGTTACTTTTTGCATCATAATTACTGGGTTTTATGGCGTGGATCCTGGAACCCTTTCCCCTGTCGATGTTGCCTTCATGACAAACGCACTCAACCGCCATTCGGATAGCACCTCGCGACGAACTCCCCTTTATCCTGATGAACTTCACGCGATGAGGGAACGTGTTTGTAGATGGGTCGGGGGGGAGCGTGCCTCTCAAGCCCTGGAAACCATTCTTCCCGCATATGAGTCCATGTGGCGTCTAGCCGCTGTCACATTGGCCTACGCAAATGGTAATCAACACATGCACAATGCCTTCCTGGATTTCAGTGAGAATCCCACCCAGAAGCAATTCCGTTCTTTCAAAGTTAAGAACACTCGACCGAGTGTAGAAGCCATCATCAATGAAGTCCTGAGGTTGCACCCACCCATTCAGCGCATTGCGCGCAAAAGCAGACACCCCTTGTGGAAGCGTCTGTTTTATCCCGCACAAGAGGTAGCTGACATCGGAGCTGTTCATCGCTCGTGTGTATATGGCATGCGTCTAGAGACCTTCGATGCGATGCGCTTCCAACGTCCAGTCGATATGCAACTACTTGCTTTCGGACACGGCGGGCTAAGCTGCGTCGCGGGAGAATGGGCACCCATAGCTACAGCGCTAATCGTCGCCAAAGTCATAGACAGAGTGGATGACGTCGGTTTTGTTCTTGCGGGGAAGGTATTCGACGCAAGGATGTATCGAAATACGAGGATAGGTTGGGATGGGTGGGTGGTCAGAAAGAAAGAGAAGGGAAGGATTCTCGAGGCTCCTCCTGACGTTTCTTTTGGTTAGATCAATCCGAGCTTCATAGCAGCGCATAGGAACATTTAACGTCCCATAAATATTACATACGTCCCATAAATATTACATATCTATGATCTTAGTTATTTAGCTTGTCGTTTAAAAGTCATCCAGGATTTACAAAGGCATTCCAACTTTGAGGAGGCGGACGGGAATGCGACGGGCGGTGCGCATTCATCTGGCACACAAGTACGGGGGCTCCATGATGGAAGTCCTTCAAAAGGATGTGACGGCCCTGAAACCATTGCTCGCCAGACCATGGTGCTTTAGTGCATAGCTAATGTCACGTTTCGCCACGTCGCTTAGTCCGGGGAATAAACTGTATACGTTCATGCTGGAATGTTGATTAAAGAGGACAACAATGAGAATGACCCCAACTCACTGTATGCTATGATAATTACTCAACTAGATGTTGAAGTCGAAGCCGAGACCAGTCCTCTCATGCATTAGACGTGCTTCATGATTAACGCAGCATTCCTGGCTGCCATTCTCAGGAAAACAGGCGTTGCGAACGAAATTAATTTCTGGGCAGGCGAAACATTTGAGGTTTATCAAATTAATAAGGGAAGGAAATAGACCTACGCGTTCAATCGTGACACAGTGATAGGTGGAACATGTATCATAGCACAATAAGCAGCACTAGGTCTAGATGAGTTGGAGATGCAAAGACTCGGATATAGGCTCTTGGGAGAAGAGGATATGATTCAGAAATATTGTGTGAAATATCCCACTATCCTTCCCAGAGAATTATTGAAGTGTCGCGTTGTATGTGTAATTGTGCACTGATGGACAGGCCCGACAGGGTCCAGTGGCTTGAACTTCTGAAGTCTGGCGAGCAGGTCAAATGCAGGATACACGCCCGCGATCTCTAGTACTAGCTGACTAAGCTACGGAAAGGGCCTGGCTGGGATTCACTGTGCACTTACAATGAACTTGAATTTAGGGCGGGTGAGATGGGTGAGGCCCATGGTGGTAATGAACAAGGCGGCCCTGACAAAAAGCGATTATCCTTCGAAGAGTTGATTTACAACGGGAAGCGCAAGTAATTTGGTTATGGAAGCTTGCACTGATGGCGAATGATATCTGCCGAATGGTAATATAATCGACTGCACTAAAAAACTATCATGTAAATCGTAGCATTTACACTCTGAGATGCGCCAAGTTGACCATGGTCTCAAATAGCAAATGATATTCTTTGCATAAATCATATTCATATCCATAATGATATACATGATTAGGTAGACCAGCTCCAAGACTTTATCTTCACAAACTAACCTCCATCTGCACAGATTCACCGATATACCGCCTGCCAAGACCAATCAGAACCAATATCCGGAACGATTCAGGTTTGTGTGTGAGCTGTGCGCATGGTGCGGGATGGTCGGGACGGGAGGGGCGGGAGAGACAGGGGTGTATGAGCGACCAGCGCTCGACTTGGCGCGCACGCGTTCTGCTTGTCTACTGCTCCCAAATACGGGAGGCCGGCCGTCACCTGTTTTCAGCAGATCTGCCATAGCTTGATCAGCGGTGGCCTTACGCCGCTGTTTGCAGGCAAGAGAGGGGTGTGCTGTGGCTGAAGAAGACTCCTGAATAGTTCTTTGTCTACCTGTGACATGTTGATGGCTTGTGCTGCAGTTCTGTAGGGGCAGTTGGGGCCTAATGCTCTTTGAGTTCAACGAAGTCGTTCTCAAGGCGTTGCGGGTGGGCCTCGGAGGGGGTGGGGAGGGATTGGGAAACTGGTCCTCGGCGTACGTGTCGAAGCGGGCACGACTTGGCGGATGGTCGTGGACATCTTGGTACCACTGCGCGCGATGGATGTCCAGCATCCCTGGAGCGTGCTCGACGTACGTGATGTCGGAATTTTTAAGCGGGGTCTTGCCATGGTATATAGCTTTGAAAGGATCGGCACAAGGCTCTAGCATGCTCGCTTGTGAGACTCTAAATGGCATCGACTTAGAGTGCTTAAGCGATGGCTTTTTGTCGCCATGGTGCCTGAGGGGTATTGATTAGCATTATGACGATGGGCATAGCCTGAAAACAGTCGACTCACTTTTGGAACCATTTTTTGAGGGAACCCATAATTAATACGAGGAAAAACGGGTGGAGAGTTGCAAAGAATGTTAAGAGGTCGACTGTCTAGAGATGTAGGGGATCCACGCTGCAATCTATATAGGTTGGACCACTGTGGACACATCGTGATCGCCCACATCTACAACTTCAAAGTTCACAACCACTGCAAGCGTCAGTGAATGCCTTGTCTGTGGACACACCGTGATCGCCCACATCCACAATTTCAAAGTTCACAACCAATGCAAGTGTTAGTGAATGCCTTGGTCATTTACCTGGCATTGATGTCGCCCCATTTGCATAACAAAGGCAGAATATACAACCACCGACCGACTATCGGGCACACTTGCCGCATGCCGACCAGAAGAATGCATCCTGCATCGTGTTTGATGTTTCTCGACATCTCATAGCTTGTGAACACGCGATAAGATTTACGATAAGTCTATATTTCACTTAGCATACCTTTAAAGTGCATTGCACTCGACTGACTATAGATCAGTCCAAACTGTTCAACATCGAGGATATATGGAGTGCGTTCAGGCTGGCACCTCACGCAATCTGAAGGTGATGTAAGCAGTAGAATAAGTATTGAGATTAATTCCAACAGAATTACACACACGATCACTATGGCCTCCGGTAGGTCTGGAGGATAGCTTCATCACAGCCTTGGATGACACTATCGTTGATCTCTAAAAATGCAGATACTTTGGATCGCCCGTTCCAAGATACGAACTTAAAGGTCGATAGATACCTGTCTTATATCAGATATGCGACTTACGGAGCAGTGTCTGGCAGAATGACGAAGTTCGAGTGTCCTCGACACTAACCCCTTCTTCCTTCTGGACGATCTTCAAGGACATATATGTACAGGCACTTCTATGTCGGCTGGATACACCGGTTTTCTTGTACATCCATGCAAAAATAGCATGAGTGACATTTATCAATGCCACAGTGATTGTATTCAAGAGTCTGGTCGAGGCAGCGGGGGAATTTGTTGAAAAGTAAGCTCATCATCCTTCAACTCCGCAACGAACTGCATATCGTGCGATCAACCACTATACTAAGGCGGAAGTAACACGACTCACACTTGCTACATACTCAGTCTGCCAAGCTCGTCCGAGAGGGTTAAGGATTGAGGCGAATTCATATTAGTACAGGCGCCATAGGCGAGTCATGAAGTTGAACTCCGGGTGCAAAGTGAACAACTCATACTTACACCCGCCTCACAAGTAAGGCGTGAGCAGCATGCGTCGTTGGACGCGCTGCTCGAACCACTGACCCCGTTTAAAATTGCCTACGTATTAGTACGCACTGACAGACATAGATGTTATCAAAGCAGCGACAACAGCGAGATGGAATGAGAAACGCATGACTTGTGCCGGGGTGTGTCTGCCGTTGGCGGATCTCAAATAATAGCTCTGATGTTGGCAATAGGAAGATGAGTTTTGGAGAAGCACTCGGTAGTTCCATCAGAATGGTTGGTTACAGCTGGCGGACTTTAGGGAGAGTATCATATGTAGAACCACAGGGTCAGGGGATGAACGATAGGTAGGCTCAGAGTAGGCCGCTGTCCGCTGTCGCTTTCGCTTTCAAGTTCGCTGTCGCCGCACGTGAGTGAAAAGATATATTTACAAGCAGCAGCAAAATAATTTAAACTCAAACTACTATTTCCGGCAAGTCAGTGCTTGCCTAAACCTTATCATACAATCTTCCTGCAGTCTCCCCAACCTTCTCATTGCCCTCCCCAGCCCTCTTTGTACTTGAACCTTATCATACACAACCCTCATTTATGATGCTCATATGTGTTTCTGAGACGCGGGATTTAAAATACCCTATTGCGGGTTTAATATTGATTTAATATACATGATATTTATCATATGTGAGGAGACATGACTGAATAAATATCTTAATGGTTAGGTATTGAGAGATGTAGGTTTAAAGGGCTGAATGGCAAGGTTTAGAGTGTCGGTAGGATGATTATTGTGACGAGGTTTAGCCAGAATGATCATGAAAAGGTTCAGGACAGGGGTGACTTGCTTATATAACAATTATATAACAACTGCTAACCCTTGACGCTCACGTGCGGCAACCGTGACAGCAAAAGCAAAAGCGACAGCGAACAGCGGCCTACTCTGAGCCTACCAGGTAGAACATGCATGAACCGTCAACGTATGAACTTCAAAGATTGGGATATCATACACCCCTTGGCATTTTTAGAGCTTCCCACGGTCTTTCGGTTTCCTGGCCGCGGGTATGCAATAACCTATCTTCAAGACGTCCCTCCTGCAAGAACCTCCCACCCATTGTTCAAACTTCAGCCAAATTCCTCTCGAGGTGCGTGACCCTTATCTTCTGTGAACTGAAGAATACCTGTGTAGCCGGCGGCCTTTAGTGTATGTCCCACGAGTCCACGAGGCCCGGGAGCAACATGCAACGAGGTTCGAGAGGACTGTCTGCGAGGTTTGAGAGGGGCATTGGTGAGGGTTCAGAGGATCATCTCGCACATTCGTAGGTGTTCTGCGGTATAGATAGAATCCTTTTCTCGTCATGCTTTGATCAAAATTTCATATATATTAATCCAGGTAACGCGCTCGATGTATTCAAGGATAATAGTAACATGATCAAAAGTGTGGTAAGTCCTAGTCAAGGTTCAAACTACATGCATAAGTACGTTGCAAGTACGAAAAATGTGAGACGACGAAGGCAGTGCAGACAACTAGGGCTTGACTCTGAGGGACTATGAACATCGTGGTGTGATGAATGACTCGGACGGCAAGATGTGGATGGGCAGGAAGGGAGGCAGCAATGAGACCAGATCTATTTGGAGGGCGTAAAGACACTCAGTAAAGCCGGACGTAGCACATGCAGAGGAGCATCTTAAAAGAAGTATCGTTTCGACCGCCTTGGCAGCATCAGGGAAGTCTGCAGCTAGGCTCTGGTGACTCGCAACTACTGGTGTCCCATGGAAGTAAGTTATAGCCGTGTCAATCTTGTTGAATCATTACCGTCCTTTGTGGCTTCGCTATCAGACGTCTCAGAATCGGCAAGGTGACTCAAACAACAACAAAGACCTAGATGCTGAAAGAATTGGCCATTTAGTGAGTACGGGTACATAACCGGCACTAAAGAATTGACCAGGGCTGGCAGCAGAGAGAAAAAGGAAGATGCACGACACTTCAAAGCTTCATACCAAACAGGCTTGCACAAACATTACATCCCGTGACCGAAACGATGTGTTCCAATGTCATTGATACACTAACAATACATTGATTCGACTAAGATTCTAATCATTGCCGTTCTTGCAAGATACTCGTGAATGTATGTAGCGGGTAAGCAGCACGATATTCCTTATACATCATGGTGCATCAGGTGGAAGGGTAAGGGGATGTCAACTGTATCTTCCAAACGAGTAACCGCCGATTCAGGGATATGAACAGCGTGCTTGACAGCCCAATCCAAGATTTTCTCGTAGTTCCTGCATTGGTGGCGGGTGTTGAAGTTAGGGTATGGGATTTTGTGTTCCTGAACCCAGTCCCATGTTATCATCGTCACGTCGGCATTGCACATGATATTCTGCCTGATCATTTCAATGCAATGATCTGCAATGTATACGATAAGCAGGTGGTGCACCGATAAAAAAGCGGATGTACCAAAATGCATGCGGACTACTTCGGGCGGGTCTGTGGGTACATAATACTCGGGCCACGAGGCTTTGCGAAGTAAATTCTACAAAGCGTGAGGCAAGAACGACTAGACTTTCGGTGTGGTATAGCTTACTAGACAATGGAGTTGATGATAAGCTTCCACGGTGACCATGAAACCCCCGCCAAATTCGGCTGGATATCTGACTTTGGAAGGTGAATCTACTTCGCCGGCTTTGAGAATATCCTCGAGCGACATTCGAGTTGGTACCACTGAGTTTCGTGGATGTGAACAATTACTAATTAGGATGATGGGAAAAAGTTGGACGACATACGACCGTGAGCTATCCTGTTCCAAGCGGCATCAATTTCTGGAGAAGGAGAGCCACGATAAATAGAAGGAAAGTCGAGGGTTCCATTGAATTTTACGACCGTGGAGTCAACAGCACTACTTGCTGGAGCTGTGACAGATCATCAATACTATGTCTTAACTATCCGAAGATGTCTGTTAACTCACAGTATATAGGAATGTCATCATGCAGGTGGGGCGAAGGCGTGCCCATCCATAGCGCGAAAAAGAGCATCGATGTGCATATCAACGCGCCGTGGCTCAACATAGGCCACACGCGAAGGATATATAACTTGGGACGAGGTTCTGCACGGAACCTTTCTGGATCATCAAATGATTTCTCCTCATTATCATTGTCAGCAGAATCGACAGGAAAGTACTGCGAGGAATGTTTGACCATGAGCCTGGGGGAACTCCGTTTGCTGAACTCGGGGGTTGTAGGGATAGTTAGGAACTTGCGAGGGTAGATGCGATATAAATTTCAAGAAATATTTAGGAGTGTATTGATTTCGAATATGTCCCCCAATCGGCTGCGTCTCAGATGTGTTAGGTTACGGTACAGCAGTCCCGTCTGTGCGAGAGTCACACGCCCCAGCAGAGCGCTGGAAGGGAGGGAGTATTCAATGGGGAAGGACCAGAGCACCATTCCGAGGAATGAGAAGCCTGAGATGTGTTTGATCGAAAGAAGTCCAGGGACCCTGCGAGAACCTGGGTGGAGATATGGAGATCAGCGGCACGAGGGTGTATACTTACCGTTAACTAAGCGCTGGAGATCTCCAGATTGGCAATTCAAATCGGACGGTGTCGTACTGCCAATTTAATTTGATCAGCATGATTTATGACAACTTAAGTTTGTAAACCTGAACCTGGATAACTAGTACGAAGTCTCTCATTAATTTTCAAGACTAGTTGTCATTTGCAGAACGCTAGGCCTTGAAAACGCAAAAACATACAACAGCGGTGTTTGAATTTCAATGTCCAATTGGATACCGTGTAGGCGGAGTCAACTGGTTACTGAAGTGAATCGAAGTTAGTTCAAGTACTTGCGCTTCGTTTCACTTCGCAAAATCAGTATATATGCTTGGTGTTTCGGTCCCGCCTCAGTTCATGGTCACCTGTTATCATTCGGACCTTTTGCGGTTCCTTCAATTTAAGATCATTTACCCCTGTCACTAGGCACTCTTACTAATAGAAGGTCGTGCTTCAACCAGAGCGGGATTCCTAGCTCCCCGAACCCTAACATTGTCACCAGATGATAGCTTAGCGGCAAGGAATTGTACTACACGGACATGCAATAAAGCAATCGGAAAAAGGAGTCAAGATACTATGTAGATGTACAGGGAAGTGACTTGTGGATGAGGAGGTAGCGATGCCAGACCTAGTACGATGGATGACTCCCACATTAAATAAGACATACGGCTATAACTCACCTGCGTAAAACCCGGCATCAAGTTCAGTACTCATTGTATAAGAAGAGATCTGTGTCAAGTTCCTCGCGCTTCTCCTCATCCCTCTTGGCAACGTACTCGTTGTATAAGAAGAGATCTGTGTCAAGTTCCTCGCGCTTCTCCTCATCCCTCTTGGCAACGTACTCGTTGTATAAGAAGAGATCGGTGTCAAGTTCTTCGCGCTTATCCACATTTGGTAGCAGGTCGGCGCGCTTCTCCACATCTGGCAGCAAGTTATACATATCAACCTCGGCGTGGTGATGAGTCATGCATGGATACTCACAGGAACGTTTCGCAATAGTCCCGTGCGTGGGGTACGCCGTAGTAAGACCTACGATGGATGCGAGCGCGCTGAAGACAAGAGAAAGCTTCATGTTTGAGTTAAGAGGTTAGAATGACTAGTATTTCGTCAATGCACTACATTGGAATCTTCAAGAGGACTTTATACCTTTTTGTTACGTCGTAGGTCCGCTCATGACTCGGGTCACTTGAATTGGCTGAAGCCTTATCCACTCAGAACTTTTGTAAGGGATTGTTCTAAGTGAACGGTAATTATCTGAGTCAGTCACGTTCAAAAATCACTCAACGCCCACAATCACAACGAGGCAAGACAATCAACCCTGAATTATCATCGATGCATCTTTGAATCAGCTCAGTACATAGGGTAGGTCTCCTCATGGGAGAAAGTACTTGATAAAAGGGGGCACTCTTGTAATTCGCATTCACAAATTAACAATTCGAAGACCATGTTGAAAGCCAGGACCTAAAGACATAGACAATAAATTCTCTCATAGCTCCTTCCCCTGTCTGCTCTAAGCCTCATCGCGAGAAGATCAGTTGATCCTAAATTCGAATCCGAATTGCGGCCAAACTCCCCTGAGTCATGATAAGTAGTATTATATTCTCCCCCTTTCTACAGACCCGGGTATAGATGATGTTTGGATGATGCCACGGTTGCCTTCTCTTTGGTTCTTTACTATGCCTCGGTGATAAGTTGCTTTCAGTATGGCAGTTCCTAATTCAAAATATTAGTAGAAGGGATGCTCCGATGAGTCCATTCCATATCTTGTTACTGCGCATTACCAGCGTAGTAGTGGATCGGGCACGGACTGCAAGGGAAACACAGGCCAAACCTCTATGGCGGGAGGAGGCGGCTCTATCTATCGAGGACCGACTACGACACCCGCAGGACTACCGACTACGAGCCAGGACTCCTGCTCCTGCGCCAGGACCCTGGCACTCCCGACCTGATCCGTCCTGCTGGAGCGCCTCGCTCCAGTAGCTACCTGAATTTAGTACGGGACATTCATTCGGTTAGCCTGTCTACTAGGGAAAACTGTATCAAAATGCGACTTGAAGATACACTGTCATGTATTTGGCAAATGGTATCATCAATTTATTTAGCAGAGATAATTCAGCTTTGCAACATGTTCAAGGACATTCGTAAGTGGGCTACATTCGTCATATTGTGATCTACGCGAGAGCCATCATTTGGAGAGAATATATCGAGACTGCAATCAAGGAGGGGAAGACAGGTCCACGTTATCCTCCAAGCGGACCACTTTGGATTTAGGGACAAAAACACGATGCTCATCAACCCAATCCAAGACCTTCTCAAAGTTTCTGCATCGGTGAGGAATGTTGAAGTTAGGAAAAGGATCTTTCACTCCCTTCACCCAGTCGTAAGTGAGCATTGTCACGTCGCCACGACACATAATAATCTGCCTGAGCATTTCGATGCAATGGTCTGAGATACAACATATTAATAAGCAGGATGCGTGCCAGGCAGGAAACAGTGTACCTACCGAGATGAATGCGGAAGCTTTCGGGGGATTCGTGGGTGTTATGACTTGAGGAATTATTATAATCACCCCAGCTGACTCTGCGAAGCATGTCCTACAGGGGAGTGAGTAAAGTTCGACCAGCCTTCCTGTATTACAACTGACTACGCAATGGAGCTGATGAATGACCTCTACCGTTGCCATGTAACCTCCACCATATTCGTCCGGATACCTAACCATGGTGGGAGAAGGTTTCTCCCCAGTTCTGAGCAGTTGCTCAAGCGTCATACGAACTGGACGCACTGGAAAATATAGTCAGTAAATGTCTATGATGGAAGTGAAGCATAGGGTGCAACCATCAAGAGATATCCTATTCCAAGCGGCGTCGATTTCTGGCGACGGGCTGCCACGATATATAGAAGGGGTGCCCAGAGTTCCATTGAATATTATGATGCCGATGGATTCAATCGCCTCGTTTGCTGGAGCTATGACAAGTAAGTAACGTCCTGTACGCTGACGTTATCTGTCCACCTACAGTACAGAACTATGTCATCGATTGACGGCGCCCGCGCCCATAGCACGAAGAACATCATCGTTATAGACATCAGCACACCATGGCTTAGCCATGGCGACCAGCGAAGGAGACGGGATTTTGGAGGAGATATTGTTTCTGTATTGCTATCAAGAAGATTACAACCGTCGACTCCGTTAACAGGAGAATACGATGCAGAATATTCCTTATACATAGCTGGCGAAAGAAAAAGACTTGAAGTTAGTAGGGTCTCAAGACAAGTACTCAGGATGTACTTGAAACACAAGTCGTACTTGTGGGCAAGTTGTCCGAAGCCAGGACCTAAGTACATAGAGGGGATTTACTGGTGGAGCCATTGAGTATCGATCTGGAGATTGCTTGTCCTCGGAAGTTCTTCTCGTACTAGTACGGCCACAGTGCCTCCGAATTTCATGAGGCCGTGAGAGGGCCCATTCAGTAGCGTTATAATTTTGCCATCAAAGTGAAGTGACTTTGAGGCTTCGCTTCAAAAACGTGGGACACAGTAGGAATTCGGTTGACTTCGTAATATGAAACACCGAGCATATATGCTGATTTTGCGAAGGGCAACGACTCGAGCGTAGCTAGCGCAAGTACTACAACTAACTTCGATTCACTCTGCCGCACGGTATTCGATCGGACACTGAAATTCAAACACCGCTGTTGCATGTGTTAGCGCGTTCTGCAAATTTAAATGGCCCCTTCAGGTTTATGTAAGTTGTCACAAATCATGCTGATCAAATTACATAAATTGGCAGAGACACCGTCCGATTTGAATTGCCAATCTAGAGATTTCCAGCGCTCAGTAATTAACGGTAAGTATACACTGTCGTGCCACTGATTTACATATGTTCACACAGCTGGTTCTCGCAGCCTGAGGGTCCCTGCAGGACTTCTTTCGATCAAACACATCTCAGGCTTTTCCTTCAAGCTTGGAATGGTTCTCTGATCCCCAGCCTGTGCTTCCCCATTGAATACTCCCTCCCTTCCAGCGCTTCCCTGGCCCTGGGACATGTAACTCTCGCACAGACGGGACTGCTGTACCGTAACCTAACACATCTGAGACACAGCCGATTGGGGGACATATTCAAAATCAATCCACTCCCAAATATTTCTCGAAATATGTATCGCATCTACCCTCGCAAGTTCCTGACTATCCCTACAACCCCCGAGTTCAGCAAACGGAGTTCCCCCAGGCTCATGGTCAAACATTCCTCGCAGTACTTTCCTGTCGATTCTGCTGACAATGATAATGAGGAGAAATCATTTGATGATCCAGAAAGGTTCCGTGCAGAACCTCGTCCCAAGCTGCATATCCTTCGCGTGTGGCCTATGTTGAGCCACGGCGCGTTGATATGCACATCGATGCTCTTTTTCGCGCTATGGATGGGCACGCCTTCGCCCCACCTGCATGATGACATTCCTATATACTGTGAGTTAACAGACATCTTCGGATAGTTAAGACATAGTATTGATGATCTGTCACAGCTCCAGCAAGTAGTGCTGTTGACTCCACGGTCGTAAAATTCAATGGAACCCTCGACTTTCCTTCTATTTATCGTGGCTCTCCTTCTCCAGAAATTGATGCCGCTTGGGCCAGGATAGCTCGCGATGGTGCCTCGCCCAATTTTTTCCCGTCGTGCTATTTAGTAATTGTTCCGTCCATCAAACCTTAGTGCTACCAACTCGAGTGTCGCTTGAGGATATTCTCAAAGCCGGCGAAGTCGATTCACCTTCCAAGGTCAAATATCCAGCCGAATTTGGAGGGGGTTTCATGGCATCCATGGAAGTCCCCCACCAACTCCATTGTCTGGTAAGCTATACTATACCGAAAGTCTAGTCGTTCTTGCCTCACGTTTTGTAGAATTTACTTCGCAAAGCCTCGTGGCCTGAGTATTACAGACCAACAGATATTTCGTTCCAGGACACGCCAGAAGTAGTCCGCATGCATCTTGGTACATATGCTTTTTTATTGATGCACCTCCTGCTTATCGTATAAATCACAGATCATTGCATTGAAATGATCAGGCAGAATATCATGTGCAATGCCGACGTGACGATGATAACATGGGACTGGGTTCAGGGACACAAAATCCCATACCCTGACTTCAACACCCGCCACCAATGCAGGAACTACGAGAAAATATTGGATTGGACCGTCGAGCACGCTGTTCATATCCCTAGATCTGCGGTTACTCGTTTCGAAGATACAGTTGACATCCCCTTACCCTTCCACCTGATGCACCATGATGTATAAGGAATATCGTGCTGTTAAGTCATTGCATACATTCACGAGTATCTTGCAAGAACGGCAATGATTAAGAGCTTAGTCAAATTAATGTATTGTTAGCGTATCAATGACATTGCAACACATCGTTCTACACATCGTTTTTGAACACGAGATAAGATATACAACAAGTCTATGTTGTTAACTTGGCTGGCAGTACGTGTCTGTTCCGCCGCTGAGAACCTATTGGTACAAGGCGCAAGGGAGTTGAATGCCGGATCCAAAGCGGATGGATTATACTCATCTGCGCATGCACCGCGGCCACTGACAGACAGATGTTGTCAAAGCAGCAACAACAGTGAGGAGGAATGAGGAACGCATGTCTTGTGCTATGTAATTTGGGATACGTGGAGGGATCTCGAATGATAGCTCTGATACTGGCAATAAGAATAGTCGACGGCTTGCTTATATATCCTATAAATCATGAAGCACTTGGCAGTTCTATCAGAATGATTGCGGCCGGTAGATCAGTACCATAGGCAGAATCACATAGTCGGCGGATAAACAATCCGATGGTAGTGAAGGCCTGAATGACAAATAACTAAACGCGCTTTTATTTCGGTACCAAATAGAATGCCTCGGTAGCGTGTTAGAACGTGTTACATTTGGGAGTGTGCAACGCCAACTGTGACCGTAATCGATACACACCAAAGCCTGGGAAACAGCAATGGGCCGACGTGCCCGCACGTGGCAGGAGCTTGAAGGTCACAGCACAAGTACTAGACAGGATCAAGCCATCGAATTGTCAAACCGCGTGCTTCGGCTCTTGCAACTCAAAGGCTTCGTTGTCCAAAGACCTGTGGAGACCTCATCTACTTACAGCAGGTGGAACCTTTGTTACAACGCATCACAGGTAAACAGAGGCGCTTAAACAAAATTTCCAAATCCCGGCCCATCGATATGAAAATTGCTGGAATATCGAGGAATCCGACCGCGTCGGCAATGTCAGGCTATCGATCCCCGCCGCCGAGCTTCTTTTCAACTTGTGCAGGCAGCTTTAATTTGCTGTCGTGGTGGTGTCGCAGAAGTTTGATCGTCTTGAGGCGACTTCGGGAGAACGGGGTTTCACATCGAAATCAATATTCACCATGCTCTCTAGATGCAGTCAGTTATCGGTTGCTCTCCTGTTTCTTACCTGTGCCTTTTGAGTGTGAGCTTTCGTATGAGGATATCGGCAGGCCTGCCGGTTGAACGCACCCAGTGACTGTTATCCGCGCAATTAAAGGGCCAGGTAAAAATGCTGCACAGTTTTGCCTGGCTCGACAGTTGCACTACCAAAAAAAATCTCGTCCTCTGCAAACAAATAAGCAAGATGAGAAAATGATTACTCCGGAATGACAGAAACAAGATTCACTCACGATTGGGCTAAACGACGGTGAGGACTTGAAAAATTATGCGTTTCGCACCTAATGTAGGAAAGTGTCACGGCGCTGGGCAGATCGATCGATGTTCCCTGAAATTCGGGCCTAGTACATCTGTGACAAGCAGACATGACCGCCCGACCTACCTTGCAAATCATTTCGTGCTGACCCGCTCGATGGCCAACCGTCTGCAAAAGGACAGTACCCATCACCCCCCGTTGATGGACAAGAGAGAGGTCCTCTACTTACTGTCAAAAATCTAGTGCATATTATGATGAGACTCGACTGCTCATGGATGTGGTTTGTATGCAGAAATACGGTGGACGCGAGAGATGGAGGAAAGACGCGAAAGGGAAACGTTAGTCGTACATTTCCTCAGGCTCCTTCCCAGCCACCGCTTCGAGTGTGAGGGCGACATATATAGTGACCTAGGGATGCGGCACTATCCAAAATCACGTGAAGAATTCAAACCCAGCACAACCTCAGCAGAGAATGAATCAGAACATAAGCACCGCTTGTTGCCAACCATAATGTCATTTAGCGATCAGGGGATACAGAACGCTTCAGATACACACCATTTTTTCTCTTACAACCATCATGTAGGAACTTGCAATACCCCAACCGAGCTTGCACAACGAATGGTGACCTCCAAATCGTGCTTGAGAACCCATTGTTTCGAACGCTGACTCAATCCAAATCTCCTGTTCTTATCCGTTCATTTTAGGATTCATCCAATGCTGCTGGATTGGCCCTCATAATACAAATGGAAAGAATGCGTGTGGCGGAAGTTATAGCTGCCAGAGACACCGTTGTCGAACGCCTCGAAGACGCTTACATATCTGTTCGGCAAAAGTCAGCAACGATTGATCGACTTCAGTGTGAACTAGACAATCTGAGGCGCCCTTCTACCCCTGCCACATCCGTGGTGAGGGATGATGATTCGTCTACGCAACTTCCGGTGCAATACACTGCCACCTCATTTGATATTCCACAACCAGCTCCGAGAGAAGGATACGTGGAGGACGGTGATACATCCGCTCAGGACTTTCCTCTTGTACGACGGAGCATTTTGACTGACGCGGAATCTAATCGATGATATATATTTTCCAGGACGCTCCGAACGGACCTTCCACAGGGTTGCCACCGCTAGATTTCCGCCCAGAAAGCCAGTGTGATTCCAATTCGTTCAGTCCGTCTTTCCAATCAAACTATTGCGCACGTCTCGAAAATTATTCTGATCCACGCCGCTCTGAAACCGCCGACTTCCACCATCCGGTAAGTTGATATATGCGCTGTCTTATACCGAGTCAAAGGAATTTGATCCTTAGAATATTGTCGAAGCACTGCCGCTCGGCGATGGACCCGAGAAATTGATTCTTGCAAGACAAGCACTTCTTGCGACGCTTCCTCTACCTGCTGACATCCCAGATGATGCTCTAAACCCAATTCTCATCCCTCAGCCATACACCTTGCATGAATTCTTGGGCAATGCTTCTGGTGTTAGTGCCCTATTTATATCGCGTGAAGTCTATTCACGTCCGATACAGACACTCAAAAGCTCGTAAGACAGTATAGAGCTCACGCATGAAGCTCTTGGGTGATGGATGTCTTTTCCTAGCTTGTCGAACTATCGTGTCCTCGGCCAACTGACAACATACTGGTGCCCAGAGCGCGAAGAACATGGATATTCGCTCACTCCCGTTTTCAAGTGTAGCACCAATCCCCGAGTAACAACAGCACATCGATGGACTGCGGTGGATGTAATCGGCACCATGGACAGGCCTACCGGTTTGTTGTCTCTCATTTGAACTCATTTGTTGATGTCGCTCTCGTTCTGGTTAGAGTGCTTCTACAACAAGGACGGGAAGTGGTACTATGCTGGTGTATACAAGGCTTTTCGCATGGACGATCTGACCACAGAAGAGTGGGAGGCTCTTTCAACCGAGGTGAAGCAAGATCATTTTGCATTATTTCTATCATCATGACTTGGACTTAGACGACACAAACCCTTATCAAGGAGACTCTAGCGGGCCGAAAAAACCTCTCGCCCCAGAACCTCTACGAGACTGCACAGTTGTATGCTGTCGGCGCCCTTCGTGTTGCGTGTATCGGACTGCAGTGTGTGGGATTCAGCTCTGTGATGTACCGTGCGGTCTTGGAACAGGCAGCTCTGGGGAAGTGGCGCGGAATAGGCTGGTCGGGACCCACCGGGAAGTCGTCCAGTGACACAACGATCGAAGGCAATGAAATATCTGGATCTTGAGCTTGCTTGGTTTTGCGTCGGGGACTCTTTGCAACTTTGGAATCATACCCCGTTCTGGCTGTTCCGCTTGGTTTGGTCATGGACAACAAGGACTTCATGGACAACTGGATTTGTACTGCGGCTGTAGCAATAATGTTAAATACGAGATTCGGGCGCAGAATGCACAATCGAGAATTATACAAATGAAGCGTCCTATGCAGTGATAAATCATAGTTTAACCCTCGGTGCAATCCCTTGATTTGACAATGTTGAACCACCGTCCAGAAGGATATGTGCGCCTGTGACATGCGCACTCGCAGGAGACGCAAGGAAAAGTGCGAGACCAGCGAGGTCCGAAGGGCGGCCAACACGACCCATGGGGTGTTGGGATGCGATCTTTTCCTCACCTGCGTTCTTAAATCCGAAGGCTGTCATCTTTGTGGGGAACATCCTGTTGAGGGAGTAAGCCGTGATTCAAGTGACAATGTGTTAGGCACATACCCAGGGCAGATCGCGTTAACACTACAGACGGAGAAATCAGGAGTGGACAGCATGAACTGGAGTTTCTACATACGTGATCTTCTGTGATCCCAACTTGACAGCCAGGATTGATGTCAGGTGATTCACTGCGAAGAATTTCAGCATAGCCCTACACAACCTCGTCGACAGATATTTTCTTACCTGCGGCCTTACTGACACTGTCTTGAAGAGAACAAAATAGCATCAGGCTCGTCACGTTGCAGTTGCATAACGCGATGACGCACAACTCCATGTCCCATTCCCATCTGCGCTAACCAGGCTTTCCACGTGAGGTGAAACACTTGCAGTTGATGAAATATTAATCACGCGGCCGGGATCGAGTGCACTCGCATCCTTTGCAAGCCAGGTTGATAGCCTACCAGCTCGTGAGTCTTAAAAGTATTAGATATGGAAATAATGTTTACCCGGACGTCACTTGGCATGCCAAAACTCAATAATGACCACCGAAAGACAAGGCTTCACTCACAGTAGAACAAGCTCTTGACGTTCACGGCCATGACATGGTCCCACCCCCTGTCCTCTGGAACGCTCTTGAAGGACGACCCCCACGAAACACCTGAATTATTCACAAGGATGTGTAATTTCTTCGCAGGCTCTCGGGCCTCCAGAGCGGATATCAGAGCGTCTGTGCCAGCTTTCGACTTGGTATTGTCAGTGAGTACCACAAGTTAATAATATACAGGAACATCAACATACGCCGAGGTTCACTACGATGTAGTCTGCAGATCCAGGGCCTTTGGCATTAAGCTCAGCCACTGTCTATGGGTTGTTAGAACTCTGACTGTGCCTGGGAAACCAATGCACGCACCTCCTTCAACTGGGATTCCTTCCTAGCAGCAATATAGACCTTTGCACCATTCTGTACGAGTGCTGAGGCAATAGTCTTTCCGATACCAGTACCGCCACCTGTGACGAGAGCTGGTGGAACAGTGGTTAGTGATCCATCATGAAGCGTGGCACTACCATAGTACGTACCGATCTTGCCCTTCACATTGAACAGCGACTGAACAGAGAGATCTGGAATGCGACAAGCGCTCAAGATCAGTATTTCGCAAGTATGTCAAAAATTCGAGTATACCGGGTGTGGACATGTTGTTTGTGAGACCTGAGGTGCTGGCAGACGGAACCACTATAAATCCATGGGAGGAGAAACACAGATTTCGGCAAGAGACACGATCTAGTAGCCGAATACGGGCCGGAAAACTCCGTCAATGTCGATTCAACGCCAAGTTGATGATATTTATAATTTTACCATGTATCACAATCAGTTTCAGCCAATGGGCTGGCTAGAGTACTTCACGGTGTTTATGATCATGATATACAGTCTCATTCAGCTTGCATTTACAGTCACGCCAAAGTTCGCGTTTCACGCGTTGTGCAGTGTGCAGCACTTGCTACTCTACTTGTCCTGAACCTAAACAGGCTGATACTACATATTCAAAGTTCCCCCTGTCACAGTCCACCCTCAAGAGACTGCGATCAACTGTGGTAAGGTACAGTATGCGTTTTATGAAAAGCTAACATAACAGAATGTCAAGCCGCGAGAGCCCTGATTGACGGCCGTCAAGGTATCTACGAACTGCTGGCCGATATGCGGACGACCAAGCGAAACAACTAACGCCAACCGGAACAGCGGTATGTGGCAAGGCGCCATCAAAAACCATCAAGTAGGCATGATACAGTGCGAGAGAAAAATATAAAGGAGCTTGAAGACTTTAGGAGAAATTGACAAATCAAACACTTTAAAGACCCTCTTCTCCCTCTACCCACTGGTTTCCTCCATCTCACTCACAGCAATGCGTTCTTTATTGCTGTCCTCAATCGCTGCCTTACAGGCGTTGGTCGTTGGTTTGCCACAGCCACAGCCTCTTTCAATACCATTAATGAAAAAATCTACTTTCAAGATCGCTGACGGATACGTTGACCCTACTTCAATCAGGGCTCATATTTCCAGCATAGAGGCGTACGTGACTGTGATTGTCCAATGTTGTTTCCCACTCATCGGGTATTTAGTAAGTTACAGCGGGGCGCTGCTGCATTCGAAAGAAACGCCCTCTTCTCCCGACCGCCAACCAAGCATGCGGGAGTGTTAGGGTCTGAACCCCTAGTAATTAACAACGCAAACAACAGTTGGTATGGAATAATCAAAGTCGGAACTCCGCCGCAGGCGTTTTCCGGTTTGTATTCCTCCATATCAAGTCGGTACTAGGATGCACTAATGCGAGCCCAGTCGAGTTTGACACCGGTTCCTCGGACCTCTTTCTACCTGGACCAAGCTGCGGTGCCAGTTGCAGCGGACATAAACTATACAATCCTGATAGTAGTTCTTCCTCTGAGGCTCTTGGAAAGGCGTTCAAATTGAAGTACGGCGATAATTCCACGGTTACAGGCAATCAATATAAGGACACTGTCTCGCTTGCTGGCTTCAAGGTGCGTCGTTTTCTTGCAATCCTTCGTCTTAATTTGTGAAGTCTGTCATAGGCCACTGCACAAACACTTGGTGTTGCCTCAAATACTACCGGTTTCTCAAAGGACAAACCTGACGGGCTAATAGGAATGGGTCTTAGGTCGAATTCCGTTTTTGACGCAGACTCTGTTTTCGAGACGCTGGTTGCACAAAAAGCTGTCCCGGAACCAGTGTTTGCTTTTAAACTTGCATCCTCTGGTTCTGAACTTCGCGTTGGTGGCGTGAACTCTGCGTTATATGAAGGTGGGTTCACGTATACTCCAGTAACCCAAAAGGTGAGCCATCAGTTGTAAGCTTGAGTGGCGCTTCTCAGACATCACTCACGTATTTATCAGGGGTTCTGGCAGATTTCTGGGGATGCCATTAAGATCAATGGGAAAGAAATTGTCACGGGATTTTCCGCCGTTGTCGACACCGGGACTTCAGCGATCTTGGGCAATTTCACCTACGTCAGTCAGCTGTATGCAGCTATTAATGCGACAGAAGTTGATAAAGGTTTATACGCGTGTAAGCAGCTCGACAGCTTCATTGTTATGGTTTTCTGAACATTGTTTCAAGTACCGTGTAACGCCATGCCAAACGTGACCATCACTCTTGGGGGGAAGTCGTTTCCGCTTTCCGCGGAGACCCTCAATATGGGCCCCACTGATTCATCAGGAAAAATGTGCTTTGGTGGTATCGTAGGTTATGACCTTGGAGACATACATTCAGGTCAATGGCAATGGATTCTTGGAGACGTCTTCATGAGAAACGTGTACACTGCCTTTGATGTCGGACAATGCAGAATCGGTTTTGCGGAGCTTGCATGACCTTCGGTTTGATCTGCCTGACTGTACAGAAATCACCCTGGAGGGCTTCGTCTGATCCTCTATGCACCATGACTTCTCAGTCTGTTGGTCTACACATGTTTTGTACCATATTTTTTTATTTTACTTGTCTCATTTTATAATTCACTGCGTAATCTCTCCTCTCTGGAATACATGATAAATGCTCGTCCCTGTGCATAAGTCAAACAACATTCCTCGTGTTGCATGCCCTCCAATTTAGATTTCCAATAGTATTAAGTATTTGGTTATAGATATTCGCAATATAATCTAAACGGCGACAATGATTGGAAAGTAGCCAGCGATAGGGTACGTGGTTGCAATCAGGACAACGGAGGACTCGTTTAGACAAATTAATATGATACCATGCTCACTGTACAACAATCAATTCCCTCAGTGAACAGCTAAGATATGAAATTTGCTTGGCCCTGGGGCCCAATATATATCGACTGCCGGCGGCGAGAACCAATTTGGACTGTAGTAAAATCGACATGCAAACACTGTTGCACATCTAGTCGGCACGTCTGCAGAGTGTGATTAAGACAGCCACCCCCTCCCGGGTCACGCTCCCAGCGAACATGAAGTTCTCCGCGAGGCAGACCATGTACACCACCTAGAGCGGGATTCCAAAAAGCAGAGCCGACTTCTTCTAGCGCATTTTAATTTTTCGACGCGTGACTCTGAGGACACGGGCATAGCAGATGTGGGGGGAGGGAGGTGCATGAGGCGAAAGGGTAGGTACTAGGCGGGAACCACGTGGACGAATCAGTGTCGCGGTGGTGAATGCAGTGATCCGGAGAGGAGATGGGCTAATGTACTCAATTCATAAACGGGTATGGAGGATCTAGAGGAGGAGGGGGCTTGAGTATGTATATGCCTTCTATCTCGCGAACGTAGTCTGGCGAGAACTTGACAAGAACAACTTCTTTTCTGCTTTGCATTGTGCAAGAACGCGAATGCGTCTACGAGGAGTTGTGATTGGGATCAATTTGGAAGACTTAGGCTCGAAGCCGCCACCAGCCAAGCAGGTCAACGACCAGCCAATTTTAATCCCAGTCAGAAACTCGAAGCAACTTAAATTAATCCGGGAAAAGCCGGTCTATTTCATTTGTCTACCTCATTATTCACTTTCTTAATGGCTACTTACTGGTTTTGAGCACTTTGACGATAGCAAGTCCTGTACTACTGCACGAAGTTCCGTCGTACGACGAATCTGCAATATCACTGAAATGTTCTGTCCAAAGCAGGCGACCGTCACTGATCTACATTTTCCTTTCCTTTCTACAAACCAAGCAGATTTGCGAATGTATCGTTCTATCTCGCCGATCTTATCTCTTCACCGCCAACTCCTCCCCTAGTTCCTCTGTCACCCCTATTGTAAACTAATGCGACGCCGACCTCCCAACGGCAGAGTCTTCCAAGCTCCTTCGAACACCCAAGATCGAAGGTCCCAGCACACTATATTGGGCAATTGTGAATGACCAGCGAGAAGTCTTTCTACTACAAGTGCAGGTCTCCTCGAGTCATCACGCTAAATTGTAGTGAACACTGATCTCGCATGCTGTACACTTGAATCCGTATCGGCGGTTGTATCTGAAGTTCGTCCCTCCTGTCACAGGACAAACGGATTTGAAATGCTTTCCGACTTTCTGACCTTTCACAGGCCAGCTGTGCTCCGCGCAGCATAGCATCATATGGTAAGTTGTGGATCTTCTTTGCATCCGCGGTCCGGTTTTCAGAAATTAATCATACATAATGTAATGTTAGGACTGCGAGAGGCCCGTGTTCATGATCGGCCATCAAGACATGCACGAATCACTGGCAGACGACGACTCATCTACGCCGTATGCGCGCCAGGCGGTGAGAACAAACGAGCCCCGGACTTGTGAGAGAACACTGCGTCACAGCACAAATCTGTGATCGATCAAAAGTGCCGCCATCGCACAGCTAGCCAGATCTTGCACCAAATGTCAAAATTTTAGCTACGGGACAGGCAGCGGGGACTTGGTAGCTCTTGGAATTGTCTTTTTCACTTACAGTAAATGCGTTCTTTATTTCTGTCTTCGATCGCTGACTTACATGCACGGGCGGTTACTCTACCGCGGCTGTAGCCTTTGAGATCTTTCGATTCCATCAACGAAAAAAATCACATTCTGAGGGTCGCTGACAAGGAGCTGTCCCAGAATCAGTATTTGCTTCCAAACTTGCATCCTCTGGTTCTGAGCTTCGCGTCATTGGCGTGAGCTCTGCGTATATAAATGCTCATTCACGTATGCTCGTAACCAAAAAGGTGAACCGTCAGTTGTGAGTGCGAGTGGTGCTGCGTATTGACCGATAAATGGGGATGGATGGCATTGGGGTAAATGGGAAAACCGTTGCCAAGAAATTCTCCGCCACTGTCACCACATCCGGGACCATTGATCTTGGGCACTCCGTTCGAAGTTAAATAGCTCTACGCAGCTACGGATGGCTAGAACATGGTGTACATGTGCGTAAGCAGCTCAACAGTTTTCATTATCACGTTTGTCTAAACGTTGTTTGAGTACCGCGTAATGCCATGCATTATTCTTGGGGGGAAGCCTATTCCGCTTCCAAGTTCCCACAGAGAGCTTCAGCCCAGGTCCTATTGATTCATCAGCCGTCACCTTCTATTGGTGCTATCATAGTCTTGGAGGTGAGTCTCAGCTGATCTAGAGCTGCCCCCGCTGACTTAGTTTCAGGTCGATTTCAAATTCTTGGCGACGCCGTCTTCAGGAGAGACGTTTACACCATCTTTGATGTCGGACACACCAGAGTTGACTTTGTGTACCTTGCATGAGCTTCGGTAACAGTTGCCTGACTGTATGGAAATCGCACTCGAGCAGGACATTGTAGTTTCTGTGGATACTTTGGACTACGGTGTTTACGAGACTGATGACATTTACGATTCGGACTTGGAGAGGGCTTCTCTTCTTGGATTGTTGTACAATGTATACTACGCTGAATCAGTAAGACCGGTATCACGACTCATGAATATAGGACTCCCGTTACCACTGATCCAGTCACTCTGCCTGATCTTGAATGCAATCACAATGTGACGTCCTGACGCGAGGCCCTCGGTCATATATATCGTGCACCCCGCCCCTCCTGCGATAATGAACCGAGTACCAGTGTATCGCCTCTCAAGAGTCAACGCTTAGTACCACTGTACCAGGATTCAGCCTGGCTTGCAAACGTTGGGTGCGCATGCAGCCGCGTGATTTTTGATACCACGTGGATTTAAATTTGCCTGGTTAGGCCGCGGCGCTCGATCATATCACGAGTACATTTTCTGAAGTTGTCCCCCAACATGTGTATTGTGTACCGCCTGGGATGGCAGCCGGTGACCATCTCGCGAGTATTTGGAACTTTCATCAGGTACGCAGCGAACGCTTACTAGGACGTCATTGTGACATACTGAAACTCAATGGTTACCGTGACCTCCGAGGGGTGGCAAGAGATTTCATAGTAAAACCAGTTCTTCACGTCAGGGCTATAATTGTCCTACCCCCAACTTGAAGTTGTCGTCCGAGTCACGACTCACGAGTATGTGCATATGCGCAATTCCCCCGCAGTCTTCCAGAGCGAATATCAGAGCACCGACGCCGGCTTTGACTTGGGAATTGTGAGTGTGTACGATAAACACGGGACATCCACATACGCTGGGGTTTGCTTTGATGTGGTCCGCGGATATTCGGCGTCAGTGACTGTCTATTGGTTGTCAAAGCTTTCCCGATGCCATGCAGCTCCTTCAGTTGGGGTTCTTCCTGGGGAGCAATATGTATGGACCTTTGCACCATTCTTTACGAGTGCTGAGGCAAAGGTGTCCGGGAGTCAACGAGAAGTGACTCTACTAGAGAGTGCGCTCTCAGGAAGCAGCCGGCGAACACTGGCCGGAAAACGGCCGCCAATAAGCGAACATGAAAAGAAGACTACTTGTGGACTTCGCTTAGTTTTAGTTCAACGTTCGCTGCGACATATAAGTATGGACCAGAATCGTACACAAGACCTTTCGGCTATTAGGTTCGGTCATCAGTGGGGTTGGTTCATCGCGTTTCATCCGCACGAAAGGCAGGACAACGACAAATTCGGTAGTTGCAGGTCGGTAGTTGCGTGGCTCAGTCACAGTGGTAGACCGTCCTCGTGGTTACAGCGCCCATTTGGTGTATTTGCAGTGTGCACGTTCCACACTCATTCAAGTTATAATGAGCCGTTTGTGAGGTGAGGACCTCCATTGGATATTTCCTTTTCTTTTACTGCAATGCGTGCTTTATCTGTGTCACTGATCGCTGCCTTGCAGGCGTTGGCGATTACTTTACCGCAGTCACAACCTCTTTCAATACCATTAACAAAAAGATCTACTCTCAGGACCGCTGACGGATACGTTGACCCTGCTTCAATCAGGGCTCATATTTCCAGTACAGAGGCGTGCGTGACCGTGATTGTTCAGTGCTGTTTCCCACTTATCAGATATCTAGTAAGTTACAGCGGGGCGCTGCTGCATTCGAAAGAAACACTGGCGTAGCCCTCTTCTCCCCATCGCCAATCAAGCGTGCGGGAGTGTTAGGGTCTGACCCGCTAGTCGACGACTCAAACGAGCGTTGGTATGGAAAAATTGAGGTCGGCACTCCGCCGCACACATTCACCGGTTTGCATTTCCGACTTGATCGTGCTATGCATGACGCGCTGATGCGAGCACCCCAGTTGACTGTGACACTGGTTCGACGGACTTCTTTCTACCTGGACCAAGCTGCGGAGAAGCGTGCAGCGGACATGAAATTTACAATCCCAACAGTAGTTCGTCTGCTGAGCCTCTTGGCAAGAATTTCACAGTGGAGTACAGCGATGGTTCCATGGCTACAGGCGTTCTATACACGGACACTGTGTTACTTGCTGGCTTCAAGGTACGTAGTGTTCTTACTGTCCTTCATTTAAATTCTTGAAGTATGTTGCAGGCCAGTGCACAAACGCTTGGAGTTGCCTCGTTATATTCCTACGGGTTCTCGTCGGAGAACTTTGGTGCGGACGGGCTCATGGGAATGGCTTTCAAGTCTGTTTCTGAGTATGGCGCAAACTCCGTTTTCCAGACGTTGGTTTCACAAGAAGCTGTTCCAGAACCAGTGTTTGCTTTCAAACTTGCATCCTCTGGTTCTGAGCTTTACGTTGGAGGCGTGAACTCTACGTTATATTATGGTCCGTTCACATACCTTCCAGTAATTCAACAGGTGAGTACTAGTCATCAGCTGTAAGTTGTAAACCAAGTTGCTCAGACATCTTTCGCGTATTTGTCAGGGGTACTGGCAGGTCACTGGTGATGCCATCGGGATCGATGGGAAAGAAATCGTCAATACATTCTCCGCAATTGTCGACACTGGGACCACGTTGATTTTGGGCGATACGTCCTACGTCAGCCAGCTCTACGCAGTTATCAATGCGACAGAAGTGGGTGGAGGTGTATACTCGCGTAAGCATCTTGAAAGCTTCATCGTTGTGTTTGTCTGAACGTTGTCTCAAGTACCGTGTGACGCAATGCCAAATGTGACTATCACCCTGGGCGGGAAGTCATTTGCACTTTCCGCGGAGACCTTCAATTTTGGCAAGTATGGTTCATCAGGAAACACCTGCCTTGGTGGTATCGCGGGCAGTGATGGTCTTGGAGGTCGGTCTTGGATTGTTGAGAGCTCACCTCGCTGACATGTTTTCAGATCAATGGATCCTTGGTGACGTCTTCTTGAGAAACGTGTACACCGCCTTTAATGTCGGAAACACCAGCGTTGGCTTTGCGGACCTTGCATGAGCTTTGGTAACGCCTGCCCGGTACCATTAATTGAAACATACTCGAACGTTGTAGCTTCCTTGGACACTGCTTTGGACTAGGATATTTCCGAAACTGACATTTACGATTCGGACTTAGCAAGGACTTCTTGGACTGTCGTCACAATATTAATAGTGTACGAAACAATTCTATTGCTGGCGATATCAATATCTAGTAATACCAGTATCACGAACACACAATTCTCGTCACTTATTACTCTATACTTATTCAACCTGTTCTTGTGAACACAACCATGTCATCACCCTCAACCAAGATTCTTGATCACATTGTACATCTCACACCTCCTGGCTCGGTGAATGAGGTATCGCGGCAATTCCGAGACCTTGGCTTCCAGTGCGTCACCTTTCAAGTTTTGAAAACATCTCAGGGCGAATTCGGCGTGTAGTGTCCTGCCAGGCGGTACACACGCCGGGGGACTAACAGAAAATGCGCTCGTGGTATGATTGCCTAACTTGAAGTATATAGCAGAATTCTATTTACTAACATTTTTGGCGTAGTTACTGCAAGACGGCGCATACCTTGAGCTCATTTCCTTCACTCACCCAGCGTCGCATTACCCACCAGGATCGCCCGAGCGCCAGAAACGGGATGCTAATCCTTGGGCATGGAAAGAACCTGGTTGGATCGACTACGCGTTCCTCGGGTCTTCCAGCACCTCAATATCAGAGCTTATAAACGCCCGGGCCAAGAAGGATAAGAGTAGGATTCGGTATGATCTAGAAGCGGACGGAGGAAGAGAGCGCAGCGACGGCAAGGTGTTAAAGTGGCGGATCTCTGCACCATCCCAGGATGGTGATCGAGGACTTGCTCCATTCTTCTGCGGAGATGTCACACCAAGGGAATGGAGGGTATGTGCCTTGTTCGATACTTATCCGGGGCTGTCTCAGATCGGGGTCTTTCAAGGTCCCACTCGATCCCCCTTCGAATGCAGAACATCCATCGGGAGTACTCGGGATCGCATACGTCCGAATTTTGGTGCAGGATAACGATCTGTCAGACATGAAAGCGAATATGACGTCGGTCATCGGTAGATCACCTGTGTCTAACACATCGCGAAGAGTAACTTGGGTACTTGACACACCTAAAACAGATGTCGCTGGAGGAAAACCCAGACTCATCATCGGCGTGCCAGAGACGGCGGACGAACGCTGGACGTTGAAAGAGAGGGGCCAGGGTATTTATGAGGTTGCGTTCCTCGTTGGCTCAGGGATGAAGGCGGGGCAAGCCTGGACGCCGTATGGAAAAATTGCTTGGGTGAAGGGATAGCTCGCACAAAATATATGATCTTCTTGCTGAAGTTTGGACCAGTCATCAAATGAATCCTTTCTAGCATTGTATCAGATATCCTCCAGTTGCAACTTTAGCTCAATTATCGTTCGCCCAAGAATATTAACGGCCCCTGAAAGCTCTCATGAAGCTAGATAATGTTAAGGAAACCCTATTTAATTAGCGATGAACTAAGTAGCAAAACCAAGTCGACGGTCCTAACATATAACGCAAGCAACTTGTTCGCAAAGGCGATCATTACCGCCTCTCCCGCACCTTCAACCAGACCACAGCGATAACAGCGACACCAAGCCCAGCTATAAAGGCAAAGAGCACAAGAATATCTCTATAATAATTGTTTAAGCCAAAACCAAACAGCTTGTGTGCAGTGATCAGTCAGTGATGCGAAGAGAAAGATACAGAAATAATACTCACTAGCTGCATAATGAGCGTCGCCGATACATTGACGGGTACGCCTTGTAAAGTATCCTCGATCATCAGTCCTGAACTTACTTCGTTTACTGAAATAGCTTCAAGGGTATACTGGCGTATTCAATGAACATTCATGAAACGTGAGATGTCAAGTACACGCACGTTAAGCGGGCAAAGCCATCGCAACCATCGCAAGACAGGCGGTATTGAAGCGATGTGGACAAAGAACCCGGCATAGGTCATTTGGTAGAGTGCGGAAAGAGCGGAAAGCAGGATCGCAATCCCGCCATTGCGGAATAGCATTCCTAGAAGGAAGTTCTGCGTGCCCAACCAGTAATCAGAGGAGGTAGGGTGCGATAGCAAAAAATACATACAAAGAGCGTCATGACTAGCGTGTACAGGACGATGACGAGTAGAAACTTGAAGAAATGAACTGCATCATGTGCAAGCCCAGCCATCCAGTATGTACTGAAATCCTAGATCAGACCACAAGTATGGATGATGGAAGTGAAGTGACTTACATAGTGCATACAGTGATGGTGGGTATAATGCGAAGGGGTATCACGTCGAATATCAGACGAGAAAGAAGCCAGGCTGTTGGGCTAAAGGCATCTGAGCAAATAATCTCAATCGAGAAGAAATTGACAAACCTGTAATACCAGTTTGACCTCTCACGAAGGAAGAGGGGTCGTATCTCAACGATATTATAAAGTGCGCTGAGGGATGAGAATGCAATGAGAGACCCCTGAAAGCGGTTTTACATCGAGTCTGCACAATCAAACCGTAACTTCTTACCATGAAGAAAAGGCATCCGACTCTGGCCTGGAATCCGGCGATAGTTAAGCCAGTCTGATAGTACAGACCACCTACCATTATATTTAGCATAGTCAAACAGCATAATCATTTGTACATACCACAAAATACACCGAGCACACAGGCGACACACACGTGCGTGAAAAATAAGGTCTTGTCTCTGCCAACGTCGACTAGGTTAGAAATCATCAAGATGAATGATTAAAAGTGTATGCACCTTCTCAAAACTTTCCATTCGCGTCCGCAAAGTACTTGTAACTGCGTAAGAAAAGTTGCCACATACGTGCCTGGTGCCAAATTTTGCGTAGAGAGGAGGGCTTCGACGTCTTTCCCTCCATCGGCTTTCTCCTCGCTGCTGGCACTTAGCCCCATTTTTCCAACCGCATTGTGATCCAGTGGCATGCTGGGGATGTCAGGAGACTCGCTCGCAATGTCGAGTAGGTAATCTGCGACGTTGTAACCCTCTTCGTAAGGCAGGACATCAGCCCCGGCTCCTCCCCCTTCTCGCATGCGCATGAAATATTGTGCTGGTGCTAGACCGCCCGGCCCCGAGTACAGCGCGCGCCCCTTGGAAAGGAGGTGAACGGAGTCAAAGGTGTGGTAAAGTCGCGAACTTGGCTGATGTACGCTGCAGATTACCGCCACGCCTTTTCGATGTCCATGTGAGCCTTGATGACTTATAGCAACTCCACCTTCACGTGCGAGTTCCTTCAGCACATTGACAACCCTGAAGGCGCTGACCGAGTCCAGTCCACTAGTGGGCTCGTCACAAACGAGCACATCCGGGCAACCAACAAGTTCAAGCCCGATGCTAACGCGACGAGCTTCTCCGCCACTGATACCTCTACCAGTCCCATCAGTCGCGCCGATTCTAGTTTCGGCGATGCCATCCAAACCTAGTTTGGAAATGACGGTGGAGACCAGCGCTGCCTTCGAGGATGCAGGAAGAGCTTCGGGGAGGCGAAGGGATGCGGCGAATGTAAGGGCTTCGCGGACAGTCAGCATTGAAGGAAGGATGTCACTTTGCGGGACGAAAGCTACCCTTGGATGATGTCCAGGGGCATAGGGAGGGAACGTGATAGACCCTGTATATTGGCCTGATTTCGTCTTCCCAGCGATGAGTTCTACAAGAGTAGTCTTGCCTGCTCCGCTAGGACCGAGGATTGCCATGAGCTGACCCGATTCGATACTGCCGCTAACGCTATCGAGGATGGTCTTTCCCTCCCGGATAGTCGATTTGGAAATCAGGGAGGACGGTGAATTTTGGGGTGATTGCACGATATACGAAATGTCGGACCACCGAACACTTATTCCGCCGCTTTGGCCTCCATTGAAAGGTAACTTTTTCGCCGCTCGTTGGACATACCAACCCCACGCGACGACCGCAAGCCCAAACGCAATTATTACCCCGACAACAGCAAGTCCTGCAATAACTCCCCCGCTTAGTTCAGTTCCACCCGATGCAGCTGCAGCGGAAGAAGTAGCGTTTGTCGTGTCGATGACGGCCTGAGTGACACATTCCCCAAAAACGCAGCCTTCCATGGACAAACCCTGACTTCCGAATACCGAATTGATGACATCCTGTTGAAAATGGCAGGTATTGGTGCTATCGCACGCAACTATTAATGTCCCGGTGAGTCCATCGATGGTACCTGTGAGGTTTGAGACCGGCACACCACCGCAGAATGTGGCATTTTGGATACAGGTGCATGAAAGATTTTGACATGTCCAGGTGCTCGAGGTAGTATTTCCCGAACCGGTGGCAGAGTTGGATGATGTCTGGGTACAAGGCGAAGCAGTGCAAAAGAACTGCTCGACGCCAGCATACATAAGTTGGGCGTAGATAGAGGAGCTAGTGGAGGGTGACAATAACGTCCCACTGGTGTTGTGCAACGGTGATAGAGAGCCGTTCAAAGTACGGAGAATGTTCAGAGTAGATTGAAGAGGATACAGTGCCTCTAATGTGGGATTCTAGATTAAAAGAGAAGTCAACTCGGGGATGCTTTGCTCGAAGACAAATATGTTGAACTAACATTAACTTGACAGCTAAGTTCGCCAGCTGCCCAAACAGTAGGGGCAGTATTGCAAACCATAGTGTCATTCAAACCACTTAGACCGTCAAGCCCCGAGGTTGCACTTGCATTGCCATTGGCCGCAGCATACGCGACCTGGCATGCTGAAGAGGTGGTGCAAACATTACAGCCCACTCCTCCCCATCCGCTTTCGCAGGTGCAATCGGACGCGGTCAAGTTCGCAAAGCCAGACGAGGACGTAGATGGTTGAGCTAAAGAGCGATTCGAACCATCAAATATGGTACCACCGCATCCTGGTTGTGCACAAGTAGCACCTCCAAAGCCCGGAGGACAAAGACAGCTCGAAGCATTAGATGGAGAAGTTTCACCGTAGTTCGTACATGTTTGCCCAGTGACGCTGGCTGAAAGGCTTAACAGGACGAGGAGAACGCAGGAAAGATGATACAGCCCATGATTCTGTACCACTAATAGTGGCATCCTTAAACTGGTTCCAAGCAAAGTTGCCATTGGAACAAGAGTTTTATCACTGCCAGCTCAGGGCTCATCGTGACGCATAAACGATTCAGATGTGATTGTGACAGAGTCTGGACTTGGCGAAATGGGTACCTGCGAAAGGTTTGTGCCTGCATTTTTGACCCGAGGTTCTCCGGCTTGCCGGTCGTTTACATTAGCTAATCGTAAATTTCTCCAATTAAACGTGCAGGCTACCTCAGTAGCACTGACTTATAAGTATGTTCCAAAGTGTGAGCTTCTTTTCTTCCCTTCTTTACTGTTTAACCTCTTTGTATCCATCTTATTCAGATTTCTTCTTGGTGGTCATCGACACCGACACCCGCACCCGCCCTGAAGGAAAAATATGATCCCACAAACCCTAAGATGAATCCTCTCAACCCGCAAGGTCTTAAACCGTGAGTGTAGGCATTTTTATTTGCCATACCGACTGACTTGGGCTACTTACGCGTGAATAGATGTTGCGCCTGCCCAGAAACGAAATCTGCTCGCGATGCTTGTTTTCTCCAGAATGGCAGCGAAGAAGGCAAATGCGCTGAGCTACTCCAGAAGCATGTTGAATGCATGCGAGGACTCGGATTCAACATCTAGTTGCCGTGATTATACTATGCAGTTGTGAGTGAGGTCATGTACAGGTGTCGGGTGATGTAGCATACGTCCAGCTGAGCGAACACGCTGGAACTTCGCTTCCTACATTCGTTTTTCTATCTGCCACGACGTCGAGCTCATCGTACCCTCGCACTTCCTCACTCGCACCTACGGCCTTGCTTTATACCCACTCACCACTCCCTTCCAATTTTCGCACCGGAGTTCTCACTCCGTAGTTCCATTTAATCGAGCATCTTTATAATATGCGGTGTCAACGCATTTCTGTTTCGACTCGAAGGTCATTCGACATGATCGAATTCGTAAGCAGGTATCCCCCTCCCGAGTGGCTCCGCCTGCTTGCGTCCCACCTCAAGCTAACGCCCAGTGAGAACAAGCAAAATATAGGTCAATGTGCATCGATAACTGCTGATAGAAAATAGTAGTTCAATATGAATCAACGTGTATCGTGAAAAACGAGACTTATTGATTTTGTTGATTGACTCGACATGCGTTCGATCTCGTTCCAGATAGTTTTAAATTCATAATTGGGCCACATTGATGGAGAACGAAACGTATCAATTGAATGATAGGTATCGCTACATTTGCTACATATGGTTATATGTTGATGCAGAACGAGACACAAAGAAAGAAATAAACACTCGACCCTCGCTGCAGCGGTCGCCATCCGCCACTCCTCTGTGTCCAATTTCAAACTCCTCGCTTCGCCCTGCCACGACTCCGAGATCGACCAGCTACACCACTCGAGTATCCGTGGTAGTGCCACGTATATGCCAGGTTGGTCACGAGCCTAATTCTGGTACCCTTCCCTGAAACTTAGTTTTCAGTGACTCTACCATTCCGCCACGTCTCCTATCTCAGACATCTTCTATTATGATGCCTTATGCGTCTCATCGGCAATTCAGGATGCTCTCTCTCATATTCCTCATGGTCATCGCCTTGCTGTCTTTACTGATAGTTTAGATACGGTGGCCATTTTCAACTCTCTCTTCGGTGAGGCGGGTATAATCAATTGCTCGTGTTCCTTGGCGACACCATCCTTGCGGCTTGTATTGATTATCGGGTTTTTCACATCGCCGGTGAACGAAATACGGTGGCTGATCACTTGTCTCGCAACAGAATGCAGGAGGCGAAAGTGTGTGTACCTGGACTTCGAGTCCTACCATTTGAACCCCCTCGGAATGCGCTGGGGATGGCCAAAAAATGACCCCTACATTACGAAGAGTCAAGCAGCCTATCAGGGAGGCTTGGCCAATTGAGCGTCTCGCACATGAACGCTCAATCAATTTGGGTATGGCTCCCGAACGTTCTACTAATCACACCTACACATCTGTGATCTCCATCGTTTTTCAATTGATCCTACACCCGATACTCTGTCATACTTTGTCACCTTCATAGCAGCCCATGTCAACCCTCGATCCGTTGACAACTATCTTTCTGGCATTTGCAGTTTGCTGGAAGAATACTACCCTACAGTCCGCGAGGTTCGTCGATCGCGCCTGGTAGTACGGACGCTTAAAGGTGCCAAGTGTCGCTATGGAGTTCTTATCCAGAGAAAACTCCCTTTAACACGTGCTGATCTTGCTCGAGTTGTTGACAGCCTCATCAACCCTTCTCACGATGATAAGATTTTTCTTCTCGACGGTTTTCACGGCCTTCTTCGCCTGGGAGAGGAGTGTGTAGTGCCCTGTTATCATTCTGAAGTAGATCGGCTCCCAATTGGGAAACACAAGTCCCTGAATGCATCAACTACATCAGTGGCAAAGGCCTCAACCACCGCTCGGTAAGCATATTTCCTGGTCATTCTTAAGTCGAAGTTCACCGCCCTCGCGCATACCTGCTCTGCGTTGTCCTGCCATGTTAGCGCCACTCCCTTAAACGCCCATTGCCGAGCTACCCGCCCAATACTCGATGTCGATATCCCCGACTTCGACTCCCACAGCGCTGCCAGCTCTGATACCGGCAACAGAGACTGCCACTGCTTTCGAATTCTGCTCCCAACCCCTCCTTCCCCATACACCAATTTGGCTTCGTCATCCTCGTGTCCACCCTCTCCCATACAGAACTTGGGCGTGTCGTGTAGCCTCTCCTTGACAGTATTTTGTTCTTTACATATCGTGAAATTTTAATTATGAACCAACTTGAATTTTCATGTCTTTGGTTTACTGAGCGAGCACAGATGAGGATGCAATATATAAATTATGACTACAAAAATTTGACAGAGATATGTATGTAGACAGTAGGGAGGTATGCACGAGGTGGGATGGCAAGATAGGTGAGGAGGAAAAATCCAGGATGCAGTGGAGATCACTGAAGAAAAAATACGAAGGTGTCTGCCGCCAGGTAGGGGTAATAACTGGTGGAGAGAGACAACGAGGGAGGAGATGTCGATGACGAGCGCGAAGGAGAGCGCTAGATCTTGACGCGGGCGTGCCGCCCGGTCGTGATGCGCTGTTGCGAAAGAATTAACCAGCGGCGACGGCATAGCTAGGCTGCAGGTTGAAGGAGCGGGCGCGGAATTGGCAGGATGCAGAGAGGTGGCGGCATTCACGGGCACAAGGGTTGGAAAAAAGGCAGAGGATGCTGCTTGCAAAGACCGCGAGCTCGACGAGTAGGACAACGAAAACATGTAATTAGGACAATGAAGACGACAATACATAAAAAAATATTCGTACCTTTCTCCAACACAGAATTTGTGGGGTCCGACCTTTACTAGATAACGTCAGTTGAATGTAAGTAATGTAAGTGCACTACACTGTGCAAGTTCGAAGTGAGAGATAGGATTGGAGTGAGTTTAAAATGGGGAAATATGTACACCACTACTCTGCTACTGACAGTATGAACCGAATGGGTGTTTATATATGTAGTACCAAGGGGGTGGCGTTCCAGGGTAGCAATGTAATAAGGGTTATGGTCGGATGTAAAGAAAAGGGCTCTCCGTCGCCAGGGGAATACAATTCCCTACAGTAACAGGTCACACATCAATCCACACTCTGACATGAGTGTCGGATTTTGTGTGCTCAGGGTTCGAGTACGAAGGAACTGAGAACTTTCAGGTCCGAATGATAACAGGATACCAGATACCGTATAAATACAGCTGCCAGGGGACGTATGGATGCCAGCCAGAGAGCCTTCTGATCAGCATGTCTCCCCCCTATGATAGCACCACTGCTGTGGAATTAGCCAGCGCCAAAATCTTCATACCTGACACAGTCACCTCAACATGGCCATGGCCCCGTCGTCTCAATCAGTACTACTCCAAAGTCACAGTCGAATCTGCTGCTTGGTTTGCGAGCTTTAAAGCCTTTAATAGTGCTAGAGCACTAGATGCCTTTGAACGCATCGATTCCGGTAAGACATGGCGCATGATGTCCTGTCAACATATTCACGTCATCTGTTAGATCTTGTTAGTTGTTTAGGCTACCCAATCGCGAGCAAAGGTGAGCTACGATTCCAACCGATAACTTACTGAGAAATACATCTACTGGTAGCGCATGTTCGCAGCGCTTGCGACGTAATGAGAATTTTCTTTGTCATAGATGAATACTCAGATGTATCAAAGCCAAGTGATGTCCGCGAACAGAAGAACGTTGCCATGGATGCTTTGCATAACCCCCATAAACCACGTCCCAAAGGAGAATGGGTCGGTGGAGAAATTGTGCGCCAGTGAGTGTTTTTTTGTCTGATATTAGGTCAGGGACTTATCCCACCGACAGATTCTGGGAGCGCACAATACAGGATGCTAGCGCGCAGTCACAGAAGCGGTTCATCGCAACATTCGAGTTGTATCTAGAGAGCATGGTGCAGCAGGCAAATGACCGAAACGAACATTGTATCCGTGACATTGAAAGTTACATTGATGTGCGCCGCGACACGGTCGCAATGAAGGCTGTGTTCGCATTGTTGGAGTTGGGCCTGGATATCCCAGATGAAGTCATATCCCACCCAACAATTGAGGCCATGGCTATCGCATCCATGGACATGGTCTTTATTGATAATGTCAGTGATTTTTCTGTGGACACCACGTGAGTGACACTCATAAAATATATGACAGGACATTGCATCCTACAATATGGAGCAAGCACGTGGAGATGCTAGTCACAACATGATAACGATTGTCATGCGCGACCTTGATACGGACGTCAACGGCGCCATGTTATGGGTGGCAGATCTCCATATGAAAACCCAGAAAAAGTTCTTGGAGGCGATGGCAACCGTTCCAAAATGGGGAGAGCCCATTGACCCGCAGGTGAGAGAGTACTGCGACGGCTTGGGAAACTGGGTGCGCGCGAACTATGAGTGGAACTTCGAGACCGAGAGGTACTTGGGCACAAAGGGTCCAGAAATTCAGAATAAGAAATGGATGCCACTAATGCCGAAGGACTGCCTGAAGGATTCTAGAGAGATTGGACCTGTACATGTTGATTGCTCTCTGCTTTAGTGTCACTATCAAGCTATATGCACTGTCACATACCTATGTATATCTCACGCGTTCTCTCCTTAGCTTGTACACTACGTCGGGAAAACCTCCCATGCGAAATTTGCAGAATGAGTTGGCTTTATCACTTAGTACTAGGGCGAACTTCTGACCTTGCTCCGATATGCAGGCAATTGACCGGTGCTTTAGATTTTTGTAATTGCTACAGTTTTGAGTTTCTGGATTTTAGATCTATCCATATAAATGGGATGTGTCCTCGGATATCAGTGCATCGCATTTTTGAAGTAAGGCATTCTGCTTCATAGCGCGAACTTTACCTTTATAGGGAGCTTCAAGGGGCCCACACGAGAGTCTGGAGCGGCAAGAGAAAATCAGTAGATGTAAAAAAAGAGGACCATGAGACACTGTCACCTTAATTAGAGTTAGACATAGATCGAGAATAGGGATTACGGACAGGATTCTCATCTTCCCACCCAACCGTGCGTCACACCGCAATCCAGTTCATCCCAATCAAAACATCGGAATCGAGACTAGGCTAAATCTCAAACTCGACATTGGTTATAAGCGCACGACTATCATAAGAGGCCATGAGAATTTCAGTGAACCGTGAACCTGGACCCGAATGGCGGCCCATGGCCCAACCTATTGGTTTATGTCAGCGACTCACTCAAGCTGGAGTTCAAACCTTTCAAAACGAATAAGATTATTCCGATTCACAAACAGCCTACCACGACCGGGGCAGACTTAATTTGTGGACTAGTCACTAAATAATACACTGCTTCACTCACATTCATGGTCATATCAAACGCGAGATTGGCTGTATCCTAGAGCAACAATGGTCTAGTGAGTAATGGTTTCAGAACCATTTGCTGTTATTGGCTCATTGGAACCAATTTTTCTACTTGGTTGAGGACATAACAGTGAGGTACTATGTTCTTGCTTGCATAGTGAGCCTAGATGGGCTGCGATGTCCGAGATGGTGAAATAAAAAGGTACCATCATGCTAGACTCTCGCCGCTAATGTCCATATGCATTCGCATGAGATTGCAATAATCCATACTTGCTTTGAACAAATTTGACACGGTTCGCTTCGGCGGAAGACTGCTTGCCCTGTCCTTTATATACTGGTGTTATGAACCGTCTGCCACGAGGCTGCAAAATGGTACTCCTGATTTCTTACTTACGCGTCCCATCAATTAATCATACTACTATATACTGGTTGTCGACTCTATGTCCTTCGCTGCATGACTTGGGTTCGAAATAGGAATGCCCATGGCTCACCTACTCATGGAGCTCCTTCTGCCTCGGAAAAAGGATCGGACACAGCTCAGGTGCGGGGAATTTGCCTTGTTGGGGTGATCTCATGCTCATGTTCTTTTCCTTTCCTCTCAAGAAGTAATTATTGAAGCTATATGCAATGCAACGGTGAAGAATTGCCGCGCTTGGCTTGTACTGCGTTTCGCTACATACAGACACCATACGAGAGAAGGAATATTGGACTCTCACTGAAATGATGCCATTTCAACCCCACTCTGGCAATGCGGCCTAATTCCAAGTTACCCTTGATGCATAAAAGGGCTCTCATGCAGTATGTAAGTCATTCAATCCAGTGCTTCCAACCCCAAGAGTCCTCACCGTTCAGCAAGTTAATCTTCCGCTGAAAACTTTGCTTTTGTACCCATGATGAAGTTCTTGATCACTTCCACCGTCGCTGCCCTCGCTACGTGCGCCATCGCTACGTCTTACAGCCTCTCTTATGATACCAACTACGATGAGGCATCCAACTCACTTGACACGGTGGCCTGCTCAGACGGCTCCAATGGCTTGGAGTCGCGTGGCTACACCACTTTCAGCTCTATTCCTAACTTCCCTTACATCGGTGGTGCACCCCAGGTCACTGGCTGGAACTCAGCATACTGTGGGTCGTGCTGGGAAATCACTTACACCAGCCCATCGGTGACCACTACCAAATACGTTACCGCCATTGATGTCGGTGATGAGGCACTAGATGGGTTCAACTTGTCGCTGGAGGCTATGAACGGTCTCACGGGCGGACAGGCTGAGTTTTTGGGGCGCGTCACTGTCACGGCCACCCAAGTTGATGAAAGCAATTGCGGTCTGTGAGACCGTGAAATTAGGGTAAGCAATATACTCTGAGCCCCGTTAAATACAAAGGCATCTCGTACTCACCAACTTGATAGGTGTGCGAGGCAAATGGTTGTTGGAGTCGATGAGTTTTTTTTGGACATCTTCGACTTTCATGTACAGACAGCATGGACACTCGCAGAAACATTAATCACGAACATGTACCTCTTTTTTGGAGCATTGACAGTATACTGGTCTCGTACAACCCACGTGTGTCAAAGAGTAACAATGAATTGGTAGGGGAACGCGTTGGTTGCATATTTCCGCGTGCCCGCTTTGGCGTTATGACAAGTTCGTCGGATCCTTGAGCAAGTTTCCATGCTCTACTTTGTAGATCCAGAGCATATGAGCGTATGTCACGTGGCAAGGAACGACGTGTTTATAATTTGAAATTCCACGCGTTGAGTACGTTGAGTCCACAGCTAGTGCTACTTTTGGAATCTACTGCATTTTTTCTGACCTTTATCTTTCCATCATAATTAAGACGATGGCCTCTGCAACATCTGCGCAACAGTTTATTACGAAGCTCATGACTTCATCGCAAAACAGGGCGTTAGCTATGGAGGCCGACACGATTCGGGGGCTTCTGGGCTTTGCTCGCCAGCTCCAGCCTGGGGACCCAAAGCACGTCGAATACCGGCAGAAGATTGGTCACATATTGGTAAGTCTGAATTCAGGTTCTTTATGTGTACTGATCAAACCGTCCTGCAGTTCTTCCGTGTACAAACCCTCATTTCAGCAGCAACAATGTTCGACCCCCATTTTCTTATCGGCTGCAGTAGAGATAACCACCGTCTGCAAGAACAAGAAGTGGGTTGGGATACCTAACTGGCAAGACATCAGAGAGGATGATCCAAGGATCGAAAATCACCCACTGATCAACAAGACGTGGTACGTTCATCCGAATCAGCAGATGTTACAGGGCTTCCCTGAGGGTGCCCTATTGGTTGCTGAGCCACCCGCTGCAACTGCCGATGATATTTCTTTACTCACCGATAATACTTCCGTGGCTTCCGGCGCAATCGGCAAGCGCCAGCTGCGTGTCTTTGGCCCTAAGTCGCAGGCCCATGCGAAAGAGAATGCCGAGGAAGAGGGAGCACTACCTACAGACCAGTCTAGGGGTCGATCCAATCACCGGGGATCTAAGAAACGGGGGATCACTGAATCTGAATCACGAACCCCGCTTGCAGGAGCTATGGGGGCTGGGTCGCACAAACGAATCCGTGCAGACACGAGGTCCAATACCGTTAACGAGATGGGAGAAAGCGTGTCGCAGGGAGTGATACATGTGCAACACCCAAAAGCGAAAGCAAGTCACTAACAGTAGTCCAGTTATTTCACTAATACAGGCTTCAGACCAAAACACCGACAGGTCTATCTTTGAAAGCAGTCAGCAGTTCAGTAAGACTGACACGTCTGACTTCTGCCAGCATACTTATTGATAATTCTCAGGCAAACCTCTTGACAGCACGATCGGGTGCCGTCAACGCCGCTGGTTCCTGTCCTCGTTGTGTCAGGGAAGGCAAGACATGCATGAGAGCCAGGGGCAAGACTGGCCTCCTGTTAGTTTGCACTGCCTGCAGGCGACTGAAAAAAAAGTGTGAGCTGGATGTCAACCAACCCACCATGCAGCGAGGAAAGTCGGGTGTGCGAGGTGACCCTCATCTCCGATCATCGGAGAGGGTAAAGGCACGGAAAATGTCCACTCGCCGCATGGGCACTTCTGTGCTGCAGCGAACACCGCCTAGAGTCGGTAAGTGCATGGCTCGATTGACATGCAGTTCGCTAATAAATTCAAAGTCATGAGCTATGTGTCAGTGCCCCAGCTTCCGATCTCAGCCCCCGAATCCACAACCGTGAAGCTAAGAAGCGTGAAGAGAAAGATGAGTAGTATGGAGGGTGTGATCGACCTCCTCCATCGCGAGATGGAGACACTCCGCACGATCATCGATGCCTCGAGCTGATAAAACAATGCCTATGGTGTATGAATGACTTTGATTACGCGTTAGGCTATCATAGCCAAAGTATTACTGATTTACCTGCTTCTCAATCTTCAAGTGTTATGCTTGAGCGTACAGGACTCACCTGACCCGAGTTATGGATGCACTCAGTGATATCGATTTAGCAGTCACCCTTTTTTTTCAGTTTCATGCCTATGCCTCTTGATACCTTTTCTTTTCAGTTTCATGCCTATGCCTCCTGATACCGTTTTATGCTTACGTCGATTGATACTCTTTACTTACCTCGATCTTACGACATGCATTGATTGCTCTTTCGCCCCATGAGACATGTTATACCCGCTATCCTTCGGGCTACATTTCTGCCAATTCGAAGGAAAATCAATCGGCCTGGAGCACAGCAGCACATGGATGCTATAGGTTGTGCTGAGGGTGCCAGTGGAAGCGCTAAAATATCAAAAACCTAAACCGAACATAAGCGCTCGCACGATGACTGAGCACAGTGACCATGCTCAACGGAGTCAACGCCACTGTTCTCATAGCCATCCTCATGGCTCTCCCCAAGTCCACGAGGATCAACACAATTTCAAAGAATTTAACAAGAATTATTTTGATGAGCATGGTCATCGTTACAATGATCATCCCAACGCGCATGAGCTAGCTCGGCGACTTGGAGCAGCCATGATCAAAGCTTATCCATTCGAGGAGGACTCAACATTGGTTCTAGACTATGCTTGTGGCACAGGTAAGCCATGTATATGAAGGGTTTTGTAGCACACTTATGAATTTGTCCGTCGTACTCCAGGTTTAGTCTCCAAAAAACTCGCTGCCCATGTCAAATGCATCGTGGGCGTGGACATCAGCCAGAGCATGGTTGACCAGTACAATCAGAGCGTCTTAAATCAGGGTATACCACCCGAGGAGATGAGGGCTGTGTGCTGTGACCTCACTGCTGCCCCAAATCAACTGGATGGAATGAAATTTGATGTGGTTGTGGTACGTCTCCACCTGCAACGTTCCACGTTCTCACCTTGACAATTACTAGTGTGCATCGTCGTATCACCATTTCCCTTCTATTGAAGATGTCACGAAGGCTCTTGTATCATACCTGAAACCAGGGGGTTCGCTCTTGGTCGCTGATTTAATGAAACCATCTGCAGAATCTGCACAGGCGTTGGCGGCCTTGTTTCCCACTGGAGCACATAATATTGTCGCGCACAAGGGTGGATTTGAGGAGGCAGACATCAAAGCCGTGTTTGAGGGTGCTGGACTGATCAACTTTTCATTTGTAACAGCCTGCAAGGCGAAGCAACATGGACACCCTGCCGAGCTCTTCTTAGCTTCTGGGATCAAGGAAGTCAATGAAGAGGCATAATGGTAGATTACTCCATATTAGATCAAACCATCATTTGAGAGATAATGAACCACCAAAGCGTCCTCTGGCAACAGTATCAACTTTGGCCTTGACTTCCCAGAATGCTCTCCACCAAGCTCTCCCGATGCTCTCCGCAGTCGAGCTTCCATCATGATTCTCCTCTGCACCACTCGCGCGTTCATACACCCCCCAGTTCCTCCTCAAGAGGATAAGCCACCACTTCATTACAGCAATGGTTTTCTCCATTCCTGTATCAGCCGATTCTACATTCCGCACCAAAAATTTGCTGAAGTAGTCAACGTCTTTTTGCTTGGGAGAATATTCTGTGAATCCCTTGACCCATGACTCGATGACGGTCTGAACATCTCCAGTTTCCGAGAAGTACAATTTCTCCCCTGGCTGTTTGCCCTGCTGCTTCAACAAAGGAGGCTCCGGGTGCTTAGCCTGAGGAGGAGGTTTCTTGCGATAAGGCGCAGATGGTGCGCGACTAGAAGCCTTGATGATCTTGCGTTCTTGAAAGAGATTTACACTTTTTGCATGTCGAGCCATGATCACCTGCTCGCGCTGCAAATCTACAGGCAAGGCAGCAAACACATCTGGGTCGATATCAAGTTTGCAAAGCTCTGCGTCAGATACACGCATGTACGATGGGACTTCACGTTTTGTAAAGAGCGTATTTTTACGGGGGGATACACTCGTTCTGTTCTTCGGTGCAAGCTGCTGAGTGATTCTTTTGACGTTGACGCCTTTGACCGTGATTTTTGGTCGGATGTCACGAGAGGGTTGTTCCGCCGGTATTGGTGAGCGCGATCTGCGTTGATATTCAACTTCTAGTTCCTTCCTAACATCGTCCGGCAATGCATCGAACACGTCCCTGTCGACTTGAGAGAAAGAGGGAAGGTCCAATGTAGGAACTGGACGTGAAGGACCAGCCTCATTCTTATTCTGGAGCGGATCATCTTGCGAAGGGGGTTCAGTTGTAATCCTAGGCACTGGGAGGACATCTTGTCCGGCGTTCTCTTGTCCAGTCGTTTTGGAGCTTTTGGCTGGGAATGGCAGCTTTACTTGCCAAGGATCGGTGGTGTCAGATGCCGACGGCGTATCTAGCTTCTGTATCTGAATGCCTATTCCGCGCAGCTCTTTCGGATCAAATCCCCAAGAATCCAGTAGTGCCCATGCATGTTCACCGATATCCTTTGAATCGCTTGTAGCTCTACCGTTTGCGCTGCTTAATAGAGTTTGCTTGCTGAACGTCTCACAGATGCCGTGCCCCATGAACTAAACAGTGAACATTCATCAGTACCTGGTTTGAATACGGCCTACAATCCTAAATACCTTGGGTGGCTCAACAGGTGCGCTTGGATCACGTTTCATAATCTTCAGAGTCAAAGAACGTCCACACATGTTGATAGCATTCAATCTCCGGGAAACTTCTTCAGCCATCTGGTGGATGAATGTCTTAGCTTGGTCGTCGTTCTCAAAACGTATTCCATACTAGGAAAAATCAGAGATCAGCAACTACACAAACCAAACTACTCAGCCACTCACGTTGATATCACATGAGACAGACTTCCTCGGTTTGTCAGACTCGAGTTTTCGCTCATCGATGCCACGAATCGCGTTGTACAGAGTTTCGCCAGTAGTCTTGCCAAGTGCATCGCACAGTGCAGCTTTGCTTTTCTTAGCGAGTTCGCCGAGATTTGTGGCTCCGAGCTTCTCCTTCGCTTTTTGGCGCGTAGAATGTCCGAAGCCGTGGAGGTCATCGATATCTAACGGTGCGAGAACCTGTTGCACATCTTCCAGTTTTAAGTGGAATGATCCCGCAGGCTTGGCCTTACGCGTCGCGATGCGAGCAAGTTGAATATTCTCCGCGATGCCAATGCTAACTATGGCTCGTGTCAGTAAGTGACATCGGACACATCAATTTGAAGAACCTTCGCAGCCTGTTCCTTCTCTGACCTCGAACCGTATCTGTTCCGCAAGGGACCTTGCGGGATCATCCGCGAATGCTAGGGAAGATGGCCGAATAGCACATCGGGAAACACTCGTGGTGACCTCAATCAAAGCTTCGTCTACAGAGACGGCCTGGATATCATCCGCATGACGCATTAAAATGGTGTAGAAACGCAATGACAGCTGTTTATATCTGATCTCGTGTTGGGTAGAGTATAGTGAATGAAAAGACAAATACATACTTCTCGAATTCGTAGGGCATAGTCATAAGATCAGGGCACAATCTACGTCCTTGCTGAAGGCTGAAGATAGCTGTCACTCGTAGGTCAATACATGAGATGTGTGTAGCATACCTCATTCCGTTCTTGATACCAAATGACCTGGCTTCGTAGCTTGAGCTTGCTATTTCACTTGTACTCGATGCACCCCCTGTGCTCCCTTGCGAGTGACAAACGACAACCGGTTTGCCTCGTAACTCAGGGTGGCTCAGAAGGCCGACAGAAACGAAGAAGCAATCAAAGTCGCAGTGCATGATAAAACGCTTCAAGCCTGGGGCCTTTTCTTTTCCTTTCCTTTTTGATGGAGACTTCGCCGCGAGCTGTACTCCGCTCATGTTGGCATCACCATTCTTAGCCATGTCCTGAAGGTCGCCTATAGACTCATGCATCGACCCATTTTCAGCTTCTTCTTGGGCTTGTTGAACCAATTTTTTCAGTTCAGCCTTCCATGTGGACAGGTAGTGCAGTCGTGAGTGTTTGTAAAAACCTTCTACGAAATCTGGTGCTACAGAGGTATGTGCGGCTCTCCATTCAGGATTAGCCATCACGCGCTCTGCCAACGGGTTCGATGTATGAGCGGCGTATCCAGGAACGCGTGCGGCATCTTTGTACGTGCCAGGATCTGTGACATAGAGCGGTCGAGGTGAATAAGATGCCGAAGATGCGGGGTCACCAGTCTCAGGGGCGGCAGCACCTGCCTCGCCGGAAGCAGGCGTTGTGTTATTTGATAGTTGTTCATGCTTACGCATACCAGAGCGTTCTGCTGTACGTGAATCCGTAGACAGGTAACTTTGAGGCGTATGCGTTCCTTGAGATTGATCGACCCTGGCCCCAGGTTTGAAAATGTAATTCCTCCAGGGAATTAAAGTTCCTGCAGCGGCACTATCCACCAGCCAATCAGGCCTCACAATCTTCATATGCTTCCAATCTTTGATCTTCGCAGCCGTCAGTGAGCAAGTGACGACATGGGTCCTGTACAAGGAACAATGAATCTATGTGAAATGACTGGAGTGATAAAAAAGGTGCAGACACTAATGATTTCTTATCTAGGTAAGGCTGAAACACACCCCCATGCGTCACTATCAATTGACGTAGATCTTGACTGAAGGATTTGTCCACCCGTTAATCTGCGATCAAAGTTGAGGCCCTTCTTTCCTGCGATAACAATGGAGATACGTACATATATTGAAAGACCGCTAAAGATTTTTTTTGTGGCGCTGACCTCTTGGCTTGCATCAAGGGCTGCATTCTGTATCTGGAGTTTAGCGCGTTTGCGATGCATGTATTCTCCGAAATGTCCAAAGCGAGATGCGCCATAGATCTCGGGATCCTCTTCGGTGTCGCCGAGTCCATGGGTCAATGTCCCATGTGATGTCGTCCCAAGTTGCTGCTCATCACTTTCATCACGAGGACGCTTGCGACTCAGTGATTCAGTGTCAGGTGGAGGAGCTGTGATTTGATCTCCAGGTAGCACCGCGTTCCTGAGAGCCTCAAGGAACTCTGGATCGTCAGGGCCAAAGAGGTCGGAGGAATCACTAGACGCAGACGATCGAAGTGGCTTTAGTACCATCAGCCTTCCTATGGCAATATGAAGAGGCAAGCATATGGTCTCCGTGTCCTGTACGGCAGCCCGGTAATCACTGAAGCAAGCGTTGTTTGTCTTTATTTATCAATGTTTCCCAAAATTGCAAATAAACTACCAATCACTACACATTCCACATGTGGGTTAGCAAGCACGTTAACGTAGAATAACTGAATAAGTAGGCTCTTAGACTATTGCTATGATACACTATAAACACTGTACAATAATAGATATATCATCTAACCAAGGTGAGTCCATGTTCAAAGTCAGAACACGAGATACGCTCGTCGGATCATTCCCAAGCGCCTGCCAAAGTAGTCGGAGGGCCAGACTTTTTTCATCTAGCTCTCTTGAGCTACTACATGCGGCTACACGGGCCCACTGATCGACAATCGCACGTTGATTTGTGCCACATATGTCCGTGAACCCATCTGAGCAGAGAATAAGATATTTGCGAGGAGCTTGGGGCGATGGATCAAGGGGATAATGCGTGACTTCCGGCGTGGACGAAATATATGGAGGCGTGTGGTTCCTCACCAAGAATTCTTCCCAAGGAGATGTGTCGTGCTGACCAGGGTATAAATTGTAGAGAATTCGTCGTGTGAACTCGGGTGGTTGCTTGAAGGGGGTGTCTCCCAGACCTGTTCAAATGAGTAGGTCAGCAAATAGTAAAATATGGAAATATGAATGTAACATGCATCGAAAGGGTGCAATGGCTCCAAGCACACGACCATCCAAAATACACTCCGGCTCACCGGGGTGCTCATTCATGACGCGCTGGACCTCGAGCGGATTTTCCCCATTATGAAACCGCGTCAAAAACTCCACATTCCACGCTTCCTGATCAGTCTCTGAGACCATCACTTGAATCCAAAAGTCAGCCGTCACGATGAACAACATCGTCACGGTTTACGTACGTCCTTGGCAGTCACCTAGATTGGCGAGCCATAGATTTTGGTGATCAGGGTCAACAAGAGCTACGAGTGCAGTAGTACCATACAAGCACAGCCTCGCCTTCGTGTAATTTTGCCCTCCCGAAAGTTGATCATCGAGAACTTCCTGGATCTGCAAGTCCGACAAGCGAGATAGAGATGACAAACCGCCCGGGAAAAGTTCCAGGACGTCATTGGCGATGGCGTCATCGAAAGCGCGAATGGCCATCGCAAACATGTCCGCAATTAAAGGCGGTGGTACAACACGGTCACCATGTTTCTGAGAGATCAACTCCAAGTGTTCCCGCACAATGATAGGCATGTGATGAGCCACATGCTCAACGGTATGGCTGCCCAGGTGACCTGTGAATAATTCTCGGTAACGACAAGATGACCAAGCACATTCTCAAAATTGCGCTTACCATCAAAAACTGCAGACAGGGTCCAAACGCGTCCCTTAATATGTATCTGCTGAACTGCATAACGGTCTTGCGAAGAGGTCTCAGCGCAAGGTTGGAAGTTAAGGGCATCTGCCCGCCACCGTCCAGTCGGGTCAAATTTGACGCTGTGGAGGTTGGAAGTTGCCGCCAGGTGATCCCAGGCAGCGTCATGGTTCAAATTTCGGAAAGGACGTGGCCAATCATCTGTAGGACTGCACAAATTGCCAGGGATATCGCCAAAGGAGGCAAACGAAGTAGAACCAGCATCCCAGGAGCATTCGGGCATTCCATCCATGAGGCGCCAGTCGCAGAAGAAGCAAGCGCAGGAAAAATGTAGAGAAGCGGAATCTCCACTTTGCTCTCGGACCGCTTATAAGTCATCGCTGCTGTCATGTGCAGTACTGAGCGTTAAAGTTCAATGTTAATTAATGATATATATCAATAAATTTGGTGTCCTTGAAAGCCGTGCGGCGTGCGCATACACGTGGCGTAAACGTCACCGTGGTACTTACCACATAGGAAGTTTGGGACGGAGACGGGCACTTGGTAATTCAACGTGATGGGATATAGTTAACTCCCGCAATGCTGTGTGTAGTTGCGGAGTTTCGCGCGGTCATTCGATGTAAGACAGGCACAATGGGAAACCTCCGTTGAAGGACGAACGCAAAGGGGAATAAACTTATGTAAAACTCAAAACCAGTGTTCGCAAACCAACTCACTGCATTCCGCAATTGCAGAGACAGCTAAACCTAAAAGTGCTACATTACACTTCCATACCGGTTGCGTTATCTAGGATAAACCGAAATCATAGTCGTAAGCTACAGTATAATGACGAAAAAATGTATACAATGCGCGTGGTAAAGATCGTGGTGGGTAAAGATCCAGTCTAATCCTCGAGGTCCATGCAGAATTATGTGAAAACATAGCTTATTTACGGAAAGGGTTGTGAGATCCGCCCGTATTTGCGGGTGTTATCAAATACGGCGAGTCAGGTTCCGGGGACTGCCTTACGGACGTAGCGTACGCCTCAGCGGAGGTTGGCGGTTTAGGTGTTAGCTGGCGTTTTAACACGTTTGGTTTCTTGGGTGCCGAAGATCCAAGTGTTGTTATCGAAAACCGAGAAGTCAAGGGATTCGACTTGACAGGCTGCCGAGGTTCAGGTCCGGAACGAACCTGCCCCGTCGCCTGGGAATACATGGAACCCGCCGATAGCCTATTAGCATCAGAGTAATCGTGTGATCCGCGACGCTTGTAGGGATGAAGCGAAGGGAGGGGCGAAGGAGACCGGCTCGATCCTGAGTAAGAGTACTCGTGTGCACCTATGAGCTTCTCCATTTCCTTATGGTGCCGTGCCTCCTCCGCAGCACGCAGTTTCCATAATGCAATTTCCTCTGACTCAGGCTGTGGACTACGGTTGTGCCCAAAAAGCCTCTCCCCAAAGCGGGCAAGTCGCCATCTCCAGCTTTGCTTGTGGAGGGCCTTAGCAGACGCAAATGCCGCCGTGTCCTTTGCTCGCTGCTTGCGAGCTCGGCGGCGCCAGCAGTACAAAAATGCCACAAAGATGAAAGCACATCCAAGCGCCATGAGCAAAATCTCCCACCACTGCAATCGTTGGGTTGTTGTGGTTGTGGTAGGAGTCGATAGTCCCGAAGGAAGCGTGCCTGAGCTCGTACCAGAAGGTGAGACTAGGACAAGTTCTGAGAGGCATGCCCCAAGACTCGGGACAACACTTGTACCGCTCGTGCAGTTAGCTGAAGTGCAAGTACCCCCCACGCAAAACTTGACTAGAACTTGAGCAAGCAAGGCAGCTATTTGGACCGGCGCCTGAACAGCTAGCGCAACTGGAATCGCAGGACTGGCATGTTGAGGACGTTGTGTCGAAATACTGGTTCTGGCTGCAAGTAGCGAGGCAACGCCCACTTGTAAGGACAGGGAGTGCTTTGTTGCAACTTGTGCACTGGTTAAAGGATGCGCCTGAACATGTTGCACAATCTGGGTGGCAGGAAATGCAGGCACCGGAAGAACTAAACGTATTGGAGGGACAAGAATTGACGCATTGCCCGTTTGAAGCCAGCAAGTTGTTCGCGCATGTTAAGCAGGTGGTAGCGCTCCCCGCACAGCTAGTACAGGATGAAGAACAAGCTGGATAAATGATGGCATCAGTCCAATTCAGTAATGAATTGAGACGAGACAGCTCGTACCTGTGCATGTCAAATTATCTTGAGGAGAAAGGAAAGTACCAGACGGACAGCTCGTCACACACGTCCCTTGTGACAAGACGAAACCAGGAAGACAGCCAGTACACTGTGCTTGATTTACGGTAGATGCCACATTGAAATTGGATATCTGGCAGGTCGTGCACTTCGGTCCACAAGCTGAGAGTCGCATACTGAGTACATGTTAAACGTGCAAAGTGGGATACACTTACTGTCGCACTCGTGCTTGTTATTGTTAGCAATCATATTGGAGCCTGAGCAAACACCCCCGGAGCTGGTCGTCACGCATGACCCATTAAACTTGTACGTGCCAGATCCGCAAATGACACAATTGTTCGAATTCGGCCCAGTACAAGTCGTGCAAAGTGGTGAGCAAATCGCGCAAGCAGACCCAGCGCCGTAGCTTCCATCGGGACAAGTCGTGCCATTTGACGTAGTTTGCGGAATGGCATCGCACAGTGTGCGGTCGTTCCCATCCTGAGTAAAGCCCGATGCGCAAGTAATGCAGTCCCCGGTGCCATCGGCACACTGTTGACAACCCAACTGACAAACTGAAACCAAAGATGAGATTGGGGAGAGAGAAAAAGAACGTGTCGTAACTCACTTTCACAGTTCCCGTTTGTGTCTAAAAAGAAACCGGCCGCGCACGCAGCACATTGAGTTCCATTTGACGCTGAGGTCCAACCGTTGATACAGGTACACTGTCCGTTAGCGCCACATTCGCCGTTGATACAATTACAGCTCGATGGCAGGTTTGACACTACTGGCACCAAGCAACGCCCCGTACCCGAAATTCCATCATCACATGAAGTACACCCTGACGGACAGGCCTGACACTCCGGTCCGAAGAAACCAGACGAGCACGACTCGCAAGATGAACCGGTAAATCCACTTTGACATTGACACGTCCCAGAAGCGGAGCAAATGCCATTCCCGGAACAAGCCGGCGAACAGGTTGATGATTGAAGGTTGAGCAACGATAGGGATCCCGAGGCGCTTGCGGGGAGTTGGCTGACATCAGGAACAGAGTTCCACAGAATGACACGGCTGTTGCTTCCGGCTGATACGGCTGCCCATACGTTCCCTGAGAGGGCAAATGAGGAAGCAGTGAATGGGATGGTCGTATTTTCGACGGGGGACGTAGGGAGACCTGAATATGAGCTTTGTCCTGAATAGAAAGCTTGCGGGTAGATCGCCATGCCTGGTTGAAGTGCAATATCCAGTGGAAGAGCAACCGAAGATCCAGTGCTTGAGTTTCCGAAGCCAGCAGACGGAGAAAGTTTAGCAGAAGAAGACGTTAACAGCTCATGAAGAAGCTCTGGGTTGGTCGTGGATGTATATTGTCCAGGAAGAAGAAGTACTTCAGTTGATATTCCAGATGCTGAGAGAGTTGCTCCAACTTATCATAGCCATGAGTACGACGATGTATGTTCTAGTAATTTCGGACTCACGAGATGTATTAGAAGAACCTTGCAGGCATTGACCCGCAACGCATACAACAGAAGACGAAGATTGCGCGACTGAGTCATTGGCTAGCGTCAGACGTGTAGATATTAAGCAGTTCCGCACTCACCAACAGACGCGCCAAAGGCAAAAGCAGCAGCAAATATGCTCGACAACATGTCGGGCTAAGGAACGCGCAGCGAGATGAAAGCAAGAAGCAAAGAAATAAAGCGCGAAGCTCTGGCGCAAAAAAGCATGGTGAGTGTGGCCTTTTGTTATTTTAGAAGAATAAGGTGGGCGGGTTGCTGCTCGACCGCTATCCCAAGAGAACAATGCCGCGTCCAAGAACAATAAGCAAGTCCATTTCCAAACTTCCTTTTTTGGTAATCCATAACGAAAGTCGCAACAATTGACCGATCGACCCATTAGGCCACAAGGCTGCTGTGGGCTGCGCAGATTTAATTAAAATCATCGTAAACCGCTGTTTGCAATTGGGGTGCTATAGTATATTTCACGACAACATAACGCCTGATATTCTATTCAGGCTCATTATGATCAGTCTTGGCACTCTTCGTTATGCGAGTCTTTCGGTCACCAGTACATGTACAAATTGGTCGAGCGAGACACCCCAGCGGATGTGACATTCTCGCCCCCTCAGCACAAAAGTTCGAGTGTCGGCAATAAGGAACAGCTGACAACAGAAAGCCTAATATTCTAACTCAACTGAAATAAGTACACTCGTGATCGTATGTTTGTAGCTGCGGCGAGAGTCCAGGCATATGGTTATAACTGTTATACAAGTCCGTAATAAATGACTAGGAAATGGTGCTAAAATACCCGAAAAAAGGCATCATAAAGGATACCGACAACCTAGAATCGATATGTCAGCATCAAGTTCAAAGCACCGTGATAACATGGATCAGAAAATTATTTGGCAATAGAAGTTATCTCCACAAGGATCAGAACAGGTCTGAAGTATCTCATCAAGAGAAGGGCACAAGGAAAGACGCTCACATGGTGATATACAGTGTGCCGACAGGATAGATATGATACAACAATTTGCAGCGTGACACTATGGAAAAGAATTAGCACCAGGTTTAAATCATTACTAGAGGCGAGAAGAGTCAGAAAAAAAAGGCAATATCAAGTTGTCCGCATGTAGGTCTCGGAACAGGTCTGATATGTATCATCCTGAAGAAAAGTGAAACATAGGACTTACAACTTTCACTGCACTTGTACTGGTGGCATGGCGGTTGCTATAGGTTTCCATCGTAGCCTGGCCGGAGATGGACAGCCATACTCCCAGTCGACTTCCTCCGCATCATCGTCAATCATATCGCAGTCCTCGACGTATACTCCCACTCCTACGCCATCTTCAGGTTCTAGCAGCACTTCTCGGCTAGACCGCCTTTCCTGCAATTTCAACTTGCGAAGTGCAGCTATAAGATCATCTGCGAGAGGTGCAGCATTTGGTGGATCTTCACGAATTTGTTCCCAGCCGATGGGTGGGGATCCAGGTGGTGAGATAAGGAAGTTCTTTTCGATCGGCGGAGGACGTAGAAAATTTTCGTCTGCCGTTGGTGATGACGGCGAAAATATGGGATTGGGTTCAGAACGATATACTCTCAAAATCGTGGGTATTCTGTGCAAAATTGTTGAGAAACACGATGAGTACTTCCAATCAGATCACGTACCTGTGTGGGAGAGTCAAAATAAGAGGATCACAAGCGTTCTTCGCGACCTCTGCAACTTCCTCTGCGTAATATACGAGGATTATACGAGAAAATGACGCTATCGGCACCCATTGGTTAATCTCGCCGTATGTAGCAAAGTGGTCGCGCAAAGCATTGATTATCGAAGGTTGAAAAAATGTTCGAGGAACTTGTGTTATCACAAGCGAGTTTGTGGGCTGAATAGACTTAGGCGATGCCCAAGAGTTTGCACGCTGGGTCAGGATCGAAATATCCGGCATGTCGTGGGTAGCGCTGAGGTGGGAAGTAGCTTGTCTAGAACGACGTCTAGCTTTGAACTTATACTCAGAAAAAAACATCTGTGGTTACATAATCGCTACTAAGCAGCCACACTGCCTCTGGAGACCGATTATCCGGAAGGAGAACCACTATAGCACACAGCGGGACAGCGCAGCAACAGTCGCAGCATGAACACAGGTTATTATGTGCAGTATACAGGGTGTGTCAGAAATGCGGTGTCGTGGGTAGCCCTTGCAGTCCCTCTGTGTTCTCGATCGAAGTGAAGACCTTTGTCCTATTACTTAGCCATTTCTCAAAGAAAATTCGGTTGACCCATCTAGATGTAATGCTTTCACAGCCCGATCGCACGAACAATACACGCAGTGTTAATGAATTGTGAGAATGCATATAGACAGGTCCAGATGTTTGTTATCAAGTCTCTGGAGATAGCAGATCGAGCTTCACCAGCTGGCAGCGCTACTAGTACTAGGCGCTACTATTTATCATATACCCCGACTTCTGATGTCCAGACTCTTAAGGATTCGTATCCAAGACGACTTTAGTCGTATCACATCATAACGATCGTTATGTGCGCAATCGTTTCTGCACAGCATCTTGTTTCTCCTTGAGAGACTGTAGTTTCTCGTCCTTCGTGGCGTCGTAAGCGATAGTGACCTGGTTAAAACTGTGATCATGAATACACAGGATCAGTCGTCACATTAAGGAGGCTGTATGACCCTGACGACTCACGGGTTATCCGGTGATTTCTGAAACTGCTTGTGCAACAGATCCTGTAGAATTCAAACATCAGACGTCTTGAAATTGCGCTGACGGTGGCACTGACCTGATATTGCTGCAGGCGCAGCCCGGGATGCTGCGGTTGAGAAAATAGAATGTTAGCCTTGTGTTTCACACACCGGGGATACAGCCGTACCTCTTCTTTCAGATTTGGCAGCTCACGTTCCTTGTAGGCTTCAAACGCAGCCTAGGGGAATTATAAATCGCATATCAAAAATATACCGTCATGTGAGTTCTTACCTTGAATCGTCGCTATTAGGTAGTAGTTATGTCAGTGATTAGTATAATGGCCCCAGGAAAAGGTAGATAATCTTGCCTCTGGGTGCCTTTCGATACCTGCAGCTTGTTGTCCTACACTGGCCTTGTCCATCTTTGCGGTCACTACATCCAGCAGGTCCAGTGCATTATCGATGCCAGTTGCAGCATAGCTTTCGACTTCAGACGGTTCATCTTTGGAATCTATCACTGCTGCTGGTATTTCTGTACTCGAGCTGCTTCCAGCCGCGATTGCTCCGGGACCAGCTGGTTTGACATCCTTCTTCTTCTTGGGTGCTGGCTTGGCTTTTGTGGGAGCAGCTTCCTCTTCTGCAAGCAGCCGCGCGTTCTCGGCTTTGCGGGCGAGCTCGGCTAGACGCTTGGCTTCCTTTTCCTCCTTGGCTTTATTTCCCTTGGCACCATCATCCCACTTTTCAGCCTCCTTTTTTGCCTATCAACATCGATTAGTGAATCCCGTACACAAGGTTTCGGCGGTGCAGACGCACCTTGTCAGCAGCTGCAGCATCTTGCTTCTTCGCCTCGTTCTCTGCCTTCTTGGCTCGACCACTTTCTTTCTTTGCGTTTCCACCCTTGGGAGCCATTTCTGAAGTTGCGGATATCAATCTGGTTATGAGGGTTCAAACGTTCAAGTTCAAAGGGATGTTCCATCAAAGGGCCCAACATTGACCTAACACTTAGTCAGATATTAATCTAATCTAATCAGCGGCTAATAACACAGCCACGACCTCGTGTAATGCAAATAAATAGAGCAAGCATAGCTTGACTTAGAATTGAAGCAGCCCCATTCTATAAAGCCCTGCTGTACCAGTGTCTTCTATAGACCGTCACTTCTGCGTGCATCCTTTTCTGATACCGCATCATCCTGTCGTAGATCTTCATCAATACCTATCAGTACCATCATATCACACGACTCTCGCACCAATGGGTGATTCGACCGTGAGCAAGTGGTCTGCAGGAGTAGGCTGTAAGTGCGGTTGTTCAGCTTTGTGTGCCGCATACAGATCGATGCGCCCAAATAGACGGCCCAGTTCTCTCCCAGACTGATCTTTATCTGCTCAATACTGAGCTGCAGCTACACCCTATCATGGGTGGTGTAAACCATGGCTTCCACCTCATGTTCAACCTCGTCACTGGTAAGTCACTTCAGAATAAATATCTGATGAAGCTAATGTTTCGTAAACACAAGGTTCTACTGGTGGCTTCAATCCAAATGACCGGGATCGTGATATCCCATTTTCTGCCAAAGACGAACCTGCAACGCTTCCCCGTGTTCAAGATCTCATCATCATTACCGAGTCCAGCCCGTGGTGCACGGTAGTACACAATGAGCGTGGCGTTACTATGGGTGATGTCTGCAGCACGATTTGGAAGGAGTGAGTACCTATCCAGCCACCTTGGCGTCCAAGCCTAACCTTACCGACTCAGGTACACAGAGAATTATGTGACTGAAGGAGAATTTAACGTTCTCCCTCCAAGATTGCAGGAACAGGTCAAGAGGGCTGCTACGCACAACAATGCCTCTGGTGCAGCTTGGAACATGTATTACAATACCCCTGCACCAAATCGGTACAAGCGGGTTGGTGAGTTCTCTGTGTAGCTTTGCTATCATGCGATATCTCATGCAATCCCGGTAGATTGGCTTCGAGACAAGTACTACTTTGATGGTTTGTCAAAGAAGGACAACTACTCGATTCAGCGTCTCGGTTTCAAGGCTCCCAATATTTTTGTACTAAACCTCACCTCGTGATGGCCTCGGACCGTCATGCTTCCCACAGTACTCTATGATGTATCATATGTTGCATACTCTATGAACCCTTGTCATACGTGACGAAGGCCTTACCCCTGCACTACGCACCATTGAGCCGTGAACGTATGATCAGGCGATTTTCGTCAGAGCTATCCTGAACGAAATCGACTTATTGATCTGATGATCAAGTTGGAGTTTTACCTCCGTGATCATCGTCGTGATCGGATTTACACTCATTTCAGCATGGGAACCGTGACTAGGAATAGAAACTGGCTCACAAAGGACCAGGAATCACCCCAATGGCTACCGACATTGCCCATGCCAAGCCCGAGCTGTAGCGAGTTTAGGGTCTAGCATTGACCTCGGAGCCCAGAAACAGCAGGAGGACCCGAAAGTACAACAGGGTTGAGTTAGCCAGCATTTTTGAAAGAACTTAATTAATCTTGGGACCGCTGAAACTTTGTAGAATCGCCTTTATTGTCAGACAGGACGACTTTCTTATCCCCTCTAACTTGCTTCTAACTTACTTAAACATCTAGGGGAGACCAGAGAACTACAAATTTGTCTAGATACGCCATGATGTCGGAATATGTAATGCGAATATACGCTTTGAACGCTTCCAGTTTCCCCTTGAAGCAAGTGCGTCATAGGTCCAGGAGCAGGGTCCGTCGCATTGACAATATATTACTCCGTTTACAGCGCCGACTGTTCAAATCAGTAGCTTGGGCCCAAAAATTCGTTTGCTATCCAATTCAAGAAGTGATTCCTAGGTTGACTAATGGAAATGAAAACCAAGGAACCCCGTGTCGTGTTGATCTGTCACACCGGCTGTCATAGCCTTGCACCATACATATTACATACCCTGCGATACGCGGTGGTGATCATGCTGCGATTTAATTGTCCAAGCTCCAAGTCTAAGGATAACAATTGAGGATAGGTAACCTGATGGAAGTTTCTCACATCAAAAGTACAGGGAAGCCGTTGGGCGCCCGCAAATTTCCAACGTGCGCTTGACTGCACCTGAGAGCGCTCGAGCTGCAAATATTATGATGCCATCATGATTTTGTCCCGGATATACAAGCGGACTCGGATGTGACAAAGTGCAATGTGAAAGTAGGCACAGCCACTGATTACTGACTTGCTAAGGGTAGCATTCGGCCTATCTAAATCCTCTCTCATCTCCCACTGCCTCTTTTTCCCAAAGAACATTTTGCCAGTTTGCTTGCATTTTTTGAACTCTATAACAGCAGCTGTGCCGGCTGTCTATAACTCGAAAGGCTGTGGGATTGAATCAGTGCAGGAAAAATACTCAGTTCCTGAAATCGAACCACTGCAGTCGATTTCACCATTTAGAATCATCATATACATTGAGCGCGTTCTCTAACTTTATCCGCAGGTAAAGAGGTACTGGCAATTATCTCAAGATATGTTGACGTGATGCTCCCTTCTCAGGCCTTCTTAGGCACTCAGACCGTAGATATCGGCACAATCTCTTCAAATCTATCTTTCAACGACCTCAAGTTGGGTCTGTGCTACACGTCCCGAGTTACCTGTGTATTAATAAGTGTGACCTAGGTTTTCTTGCATTTCCTGTGAGGCGAATTCTATACCTTTATGATTTAATCCTGAATTGATGCATTTATCAGTTTCGGTCAGTGACGGCGTGACACACCCAACAATCACATTTATATCTAGAACACCAACCCGAAATGCTTTATGACTCGCCTGAGACAGCTCATACTCCCTTCATACCTCCCCTTCCCTCTCCCGAAAGCCTCTCGCCGCCAGTCATTCCTGCAGCACCTCAAAACCACAACCCGCCTGCGTGGGCTCAACAGCCCCGCACGGCAGGGCAGTACCCATATTACCCCCCGACACCGTATAATACCACGCCATTTATTCCTCCCATACCCAGCGCACATTCCACTCCCGCCATGCCTCAAAACTCCTACTTCCCCCCTCCTGCAAATCTTCCAAACATGTATGGAGCACCACCTGGTAATGGATTCTCGGCTGATTATACTGGATATCCCAACGGCAACCCTTCACCTTATGTGCCTACCCAACCTCCTCCTGGCACACCTTGGGCGGCGCCAGGGACAGGGTACACGTTCCAGCAACCGCTACCGCCAGGTCCTCCCGGTTGGGGTCCCCAACTAGGGGCGTTCACGCCCGCGGGATATCCTGTGCCAGGGGCATTTCCTACTCCTGCAGGAGCGTGGGGGATGCCTTTACCTGGTATGCCCCCTGGTATGCCACCACAGAATATGTATGCTGGTCACACACCATGGGTGCACCCAACTGCACCGCCCCCTGCACAACCACAGCCGCCTGACACCGCTCGTGCGAACTTCCGGTGGACGAGCAGTGCAGACCATATCGACCATTTTGCCGAAGGGCCACATTGTAGGCACCCCATATTCAGGCTGAGATGGATTTATTCTGATTCGGCATCATTTTATTAGACGGACCCGTTCTCGAGCCTTTTCTCGTAAGGGCGGTATCTGCAACGATTAGCGTCAATCCCCTCCTATCTCCACCCACAGACTCGCATGAAGACTACCTTCGCTGGAACATGATTTTCCCAACGAGTACTTGTTATCGCACAACTGGGCCAAAGCGTTCATGGATCAAAGGGCGCGAGGCACCCGCCACGTTCCCGCGCCTGTCATACATCCGCATCATCTCACGTTCATTCCCGTGGATGATCTCTGTCAAAGCCAGACGCCAAAACATTGGTGTGACTTGTGGTGAAGTTATCGAAACCCTTTCTGCTTATTTTCACGGGGACGTCGCGAAAAAGGAGTACGAAGGCGTTTCAACCCGTCGCCGACGGGAGATTTGGCAAGCGTATCAATACAACCGCTCAACGGACAGCAACGTCCCTGGCGGCCACCTGGGCGAGCAGCTGAGACGCCTTGATTGGCTCTGCAGTCATTCGAGGTGGGGGCGGTCTTGTCCGTAATGATGAATTCATTAAGGAGGCCTGTGGAGACGTCTTGCCTTGCACTTTCGAGCTTAAATGCGTCCCGAGCTACCCGCTTACTCCGGAGGAAGCTAGCGAGCAGCAGCGGATCGCGAGGCACGCTGAAAACCGTTCTCGTTCTCGTCCAAATTCTCGTCCAAGGTCTATGGAGTCTCGGTCTAATTCTAATGAAGGGCGTGACACCACAGATACTACTACTGAGGAGGATGAGTCGGAATATGATTGATTTTTTTGCATGAACAAGACACATTACGCGGATTTCTTGTTCCTGTTTCGTGGGGTTCTCCCTTCATAGTGTTTGATCATGTAGCCGTGACCTTTTTGGCCCATTTATTCTTCATATATTGTTGCTCTATTTTCGCTGTCCAACAGCCAACGGCTTGGAACAGAGCTCACTTTACTCTTTTACATGCTGCAACAATAAAACCAACTTTCTTAGAAAAAGTAATGATTCTCTACGCTGGTAAGTAATATATTAAGCAACTACTTCATAAGTTTCGAGTTCCGACATACGTTCGCAAGGATTCTGAAGCAACATCATGATGGCTGCGGCATAACATTTATCAAAACAAGAAAGTGGTCAGAAACATATGTTACAAGTCTTACGACGTTGATATCCGACTTCGAGCTCCATACGGGGGATGAGAGGAGGGGAAGAAAATATTTATTTAGAGGTAAGATGAAGAAACATGGTTATTACATAATTGTTACAGACGCTGGTGGTCTTGGTTCCCGACTCCCACGGTGGGAGAGGCTTCTGTTGTGCTGTCATGAATCTGTATAAGTAGCACGCGCTCGTTTGTCTATCGGCAGTGGTCTTTTATTTTGTCATTAATGTCGTCTGTTCTCCTGCTTCCTCGTAAGTCATGTGTCCTATATTTCTGTTCCCGTTCCCTTACCGTCCAACAGTGTCGAAAGTACCGTGCCGTGTCGCACGCGTCCTTGATGTCCACCACATTCAGTCGCGCATGTGCTCTCAGACTACCCATATACTAGGATGCTGTTCATTACCCTGAATACTATCTGTTGTGCTTTGCTTCTCCCGAAAACCTTCGTTCTTGGCTGTCACGAGCTGTTATCGAACATAGCCGCATTTGTAGTTCACGCAACATGTGATTCATTGATTCGCGGGTTGTGTCACCTTTGACAGCAATTCAGTTGTAGTGACCGACCACTACATTTCGGGTGTGTTCTCTCTCTCTCTTTTTCTGATTCCAATTTCTGTCCTTTGCAGATATACATTCTAGTTTAAGGGACCTCCAGTGTCCCTATCGCATCTTCGGGTGCACGAATGCCCTGTTGTGAGGCGTACCCCCAACAGTCCGCCGTTCCCGCCGGCTGTTTTAGACGCGCCACCCATGCTGACGAGATGATTTTGTATGTACGTGCGTTGTTGAGTGGGTCCATCGTAACATTTCTATACGCGTACGTTCTCTCTCTCTCTCTCTCTCAACGCATTTGAAGCTTCCACTTACACTAGTGGGAAAGGTGGTGACGGGGCAGGAAAATAGAAAGTGGAACCGCCTGGCGGAGTCGGCCCGAACTGACGCATCAGCGGCGATACGATCCATTTAGATCATACGACAATTTGCTGGAGGTCAACTTAACATGCGAATACCTCAAACATATAAGTTGGGATAGAAAGATAAGACTTGTTGGCTTGGAGCGCTCGCCGCTGGCGGCTCGACTGGGTTTGAAATTCTTAACATACAACTAATAGTAAGTCACTAATCTGGCTACAGAGAACTCATTACGGTGTGAGCAAGGACTTAGTACTTTGTCTGGCCGCGCCCTGCACTTGGAGTCCAAGGGGCTTAGCTAATCTAAGGCAGGCTTGTTTTCAGTTTGCACTACCCCGAGTCCAACACGTTACCCTAATCTCGACCGCAGCTGACTCTTCGCTCCCCCCTATCACAATAGCGTCATATGGCACTGCAATACTGCGATATCTCGGACGGTTGCGCTGAACGTGCGGGTTTCGGTACGCAATTATAGTTCTACAAACCCCGCGTGATTCGGACTCCCTATCTCCGTCGAAAAAAAGTATACCACAATCGAGACGGTGGAGCGGTGTATCCGCGACTGTGTGCCTGCGTGTCGCGAGCAAGGCAAGAAGTGGTGAAGAGCACTACGCTACGACAAAGCCCGAAGGACACTGAATGGCTCGCTAAACTACGGTGCTGCTCGGCTGCCACTCGGCTCCTACCCCCGGGGTCCCCTACTCCAACGGATCCATCTGGATACCTTCAAGCTCGGACATGGTTGTTAGTGGTTGACGCTTTCCCAACATGGGGGTTTGCCGTTGGCACGTTACACCCCAAAGGCACGACTAGAGTTTTTTTTTGTTATCGCTTACTGCGGCCCAAAGGACAATCTCGAAGCGCGTTCTATCGATATGAAATAGGTTTGTGTATATGAAGGATACCGGTCTATTAGGGCATTCTCACATTCACATCTATCATCTCCATGTCAATTGGCCATTCAGACGCTGCATCGATCCTACCCTCAAAGGAGCATGTAGACTATGAGGAACTCGATCTCGACATAGAATTCGGTGGTCTAGAGGCGCGCAATAAGCTGGAGCGCAAACTTTTATGGAAACTCGACCTGCGTATGTCAATCCTGGTTCTGATCTACATCCTCAATTATGTAAGCGACTTCGCGTCAGGGTGTCTTGTCTCTATCTCACTCTGATACTAGATTGATAGGATTAATGTCAGGTACGTCTTTGTCATACATCGATGACGCACTGTTCACAAAGCACAAAGTACGGTGCGCTCAGGGCTCACCACCGACCTTCATCTCGAGGGTCAACAGTATGCGACGCTCTTGTCTATTCTCCTTGTCGGATATATTATCATGCAGACCCCCTCCAACATGTTTCTCAATTACATTAAAAAGCCATCGCTTTATCTACCTGCTTGTATGGTAGTCTGGGGTGTCATATCGGCTTTGACTGGGATTACTACAAAGTATGACCGATCATTGATGTCTGACTGAATACTGACCATAGTCCTCATAATAGTATTGTCGGAGCGCTCCTTACACGGTTCTTTCTTGGCTTCGTGGAAGCAGCATTTTTCCCTGGTGCCGTATTCTTGATTTCGAAGTGGTTCGTGGACTATCGAGTGTATTATCAGCGTACGCCCTGAAATCCAATGTGTGCAGGTACAAAAGAACAGAAATAGGTCTCAGATTAGCCATCCTCTATTGGTAAGGGTGCCACCATGCTGGCGAACAGATATATTTATCGACAGCACCTTTGCAGTGGAAACGTTATTAGCAATGCCTTCGGAGCTCTCATTGCATCAGGTATTCTTGCTAACATGAACAACGACCTCGGAGAAGCCGCATGGAGGTAATTCAGTCAAGCTGAACTAACAAGGGATTCGGTCTGATTGTCATTGCTAAGGTGGCTTTTCTACATTGAAGGAGCTCTGACTATCTCTGTTGCGATAATTGCTGTCTTTATTTTGCCGGACTTTCCAACAAACACGAAGTGGCTTTCCGATGACGAGCGTCGGCTTGCATTGAAGCGTATGGAGGAGGATGCTGGTGTCGGGGACCAGTCAGAAACTGAGCATGGGGGCCGCGGTCACGGCTTTTACCTCGCTATCATCGACTGGAAAGTGTGGTGGTTCTCATTGATATGTGCTGCTCAGGTGACAGCACTGTCCTTCACTGTCTACTTTCCCACTCTCACTGCGACGCTTGGGTACAACCCAACGGTGACGCTACTCCTTGTTGCGCCTCCTTTCGTCTTTGCCGCCATTGTCGCATTCGTATGGACCAGGTAAGCCTTCATCTGAGATGATTTAGGAACTGATACGAACAACTTCTCAGGCACTCTGATAGGACACAAGAACGGTTCTACCACATGAGCGCATCAAACGTTGTTGCTATCATTGGGTTCATTATTTCAATGAACACCATGAACACTGCTGCCCGATACTTGTCTCTGTAAGTACATGATTTAATTTTGGACATATCACTGATGTTGGCCGTCATTAGGTTCTTCGTGGCGCAGGCCTATGCAGGAATTATGTTGTTGCTTGCATGGATCAGCACCTCATTTCCTCGACCGCCGTCAAAGCGTGCAGTGTGTTTTTCGCTCATCAATTCACTTCAGCAACTCAGCAGCATTGGAGGGTCGTGAGTAGTTTCATCGATCGTATGATGATAAGGATTCAAATATTCATTGACGACGTCGATTGCAGATACGCCTGGCCATCCGTTTGGGGCCCTACCTATCGGTACTCGTATGCCATTTGCCTCGCCGCTAGCTGTATTACAATTATAATGAGTTGGATTTTCCGGCAGCATCTGAAGACATTGAACATGAAGCTGGAGGAAGAAGAGCAGGATAAAGGGATCAGAGAAAAGGGATTCCGCTATATTCTGTGATGGATGACGTGGTGATCTGTAAGCTTGTAATTCTACGAACGACGGCCATGTACTAGTAACATCTAAAAGTTTCCATTTTCCGTTGTTCGTGCCGTGGATATTGTGCGTGTGGAAGAGTAGATCCCATCGATTGGCAAACGATGGCATAAATAAGTTCCCGGAGGCATTGTGTGGCATTCAGAAGATGTTCACACAAAATGAGTTAGATTTGGGACATGGTGAGTATCGAAAAGTTGCATGCTATTGTGATTGCGCTGGTTACATTGTAAGCCAGGCCTGAACATCGTGATATTTACTATATCACCGTGTCCTGGCAGCCGAATGATAGAATCTATTGGAAGTGACAATCAATTCGATCATTCTACTGCGCGGGACAAATGAGTTCTTCGACGGCTTGTAAGCACCGCATGACTCGGAGTCGATTACGCCATTAGAAATAAGAGAACAAAGTAACTCACTTGGAGTAGGAAATGCAGGCTTCAAGTCGTCAGCAACTTGTCAAGGTCGATCGAACGTGACTCACCGACTCCCAATCCACGGTGTGACTCTCCCTGCGTGCGATATCGTTCATATGGACATCGGAGTCGTGTCAATCAGTTGTTGGCCCCTGACTTGCAGGCTTGCAGCTCTCACTACTTGAAGTGCTGCCAGTGGTTGCAGTGGTTGTTAGACAAGAGAGTGCCAAGCGTGGGAATGACTTGATGTCCGATCCTTGCCAAACCCCATGATGGCATGATGATATCGGATTGCAAGGTTGTCGGCTTCAAGTTGCTACATAAAACTACAAGTTAGGTCTCCCTATGCAGTCCGTCCATGGGGCAACTGGATTTAACCGGGCTCTGCGAGGTCCTATGTTTTCTCTCCACTTCTCAATATACTACTGACACAGCAAGTCGACTCGTGCTCTTCAAACCGGTAACACTTGAGTCTATGCATGGTAACGAGCTCGAGCTTATCAGTACATCATGAGTAGGCCTCAACTTTTTCAATCTCCTTGTTTATTTAATTTTTGACACTTGATGGCGATGACGATTGACGATGGGCATTAAATTGGATTTGTTCACAACTTCGGATTTCTCTGGCTCAACACAACTGAGGAGGACATGATTCCCACCAACGAATACATGATGATAAAATGGTGGTACGAGGCACTGCAAAAGAAATTGTTCGTACAATGCGTTATGATATTTGACCCATGAGCCTCATATCGCGTTTAAATAAATGAAGCCATTAGAAGAAGGGTTAAATGACAACTCGTAAGCTCTCTAGTTCACTTGTCGGCAGGAATGGAATCATCCTTTCCATCATCCATGCCTATAAAGAAGTTGTCATGTACCGGGCACATCTCATTTATTGCGGACGCCTGACAGATCATCGTGTTAAATATATATATATAGTGACCCAGAACCGGGAGAAGACTCACATTCAGGAAGTCCGGATATTGTTGTTCAGTGTCCTTTTTCTTTGCGATGCGCTGGAGGGGAGTTATGAGTTACCACGATATGGACAGGCTAGAAACAAATAACCTACCTGAAGGAACGAGCGCACGAAGAACGACGGGGACTTTTGGATGAAGGGTTGGACTAGACATGCGTGAGGGGGAATTCAGGTAAGGTCAGGAGAGGAAGAACATACCTGCATGTTTTCTATGATTAGGAGAAGGGTTTGACACTTCAATAAGTCGAAGCAGTAAGAGATGATGGGTGAAGTTGTGAATAAACTTGGGAAAAAACATGGCGGCTTATATACGAGATGGTAAGGTCCAAGCATGGTGTGGAAAGTGGGAGCGTGAAGGTCTAAGTACATGGGGAAGTGTGGAAGAATGATGGCTAAACAAGAGTCACACCAACAAGTCCAGCCACAAGTCCGAATGAAGACAGTAGGACAATGAAAAAGTGGTTATGTATGATAATGATAATGCTCCGACAAGTGGATATCTTGGTTGTTTCGTGAGACTCGGATTCTTGATGCACGACTCAGAAGGCAGAATGCCCACATATATCTCCAATCGATTGTGATATCTTGGGGGTGAACCAACGCATAGGTTCGTTGCATGAGGCCTCCGAACTTGGAGGTGGGTGCTTCATTAAAGGTAGATTGGCCCATCCAGTGCATCAGTGATGTATGCGATAGTTCAGCTGGTGAGGAATAACGGTCTCCACTCGAGAGAGACAAAAGTCCGGAAGTGAATCCGAAGGAACTTCGCGTCGGCAACATGCCTGGGGATGGGTCATGTTGCGAACACTGTTCGGTCCTTGCGCACCAATCAGTGAATCGATGACATTTTGGTGTGTATATTCATACAAGTGAAGCGACAGCTTCAGGAATCTTTGAAAGTAGAAGAGTCGTGGGAATTTGGAGTCGTTCACAAGTTGTGCAGGTTTCGTTGCGACTAATATTATATCGCACATGTTTCAGGCATTTCGTAGATCATCTTCAATGCATCAAACTAGTTATTTTTATGTTTATCAATTTGATCATGCCTCCTGGAATATTCTCCCCCACCCTTTAATCGCCTTCGTATCTACCCCACACTGCCTCAACATATCCCAAGTGACGGTAGTGACAGTATCCAACACTGGAACGCCATACTTTGCCTCCCAAAGTTCAACCTTATGCGCCGCTATCAGATTCGTGCAGAACGTCGAAACAGCCTCTGCACCTCCCTCAACCACTTGCCCTACCAACGTCTCCAATACATCCTCTCCAATCAGGGCAAAGTCAGCGTTCTTCGCAATGCGCAGGTGGCGTTCCGTTTCCGAGGTGACCTCCATCCCAATAGCGTTATAGTTCTTCACAATCCTCTCCTGGACGTCATCTAGATAAGGCGTGACCAGTCCAAGCTTCTTGACCTTAAAAATATCCAAAGCCTTGTTCAAAGCCAATACGGAGGTAGTGGCAGGGATACCCGTAACTTTGGTGATAGCTTCGCAAAGTTTTTCGTCGTCCTCGAATCCCATCCATCCTGCTGCTGTTCCGCTCCAGCCTATCATATCAACTTCGGCATGGGCAAGTAGTTCAGCGGCTTGCATGATGACTGAGTGGTCAAACTGGGCGAGACCTTTGGCTGAGAGACTAATCGCCGTGACTGGGAAACGGGAGAAGTGAACGGATACATTTGGAATGGAGGAAACGATCTGGAAAGTGAGAGGTTCCAACGCGGTATTTGAAGAAGGCGTAAGAATGCCGAGACGGATTTGTTTTGACATGGCTCAAACGCTGGCCAGGGGAAGATTCACGGCGTACAGAAGTCCGACTTTTCGTGAAGAAAAACGGACGAGCGATAACGTATGTGACAGAACTGATATAGGGCCTTGTAAGCTAACACGTGAGTTCTAATAAATCGAAGATCCTCCCCGACGGGCGACCGAGTCATGATCTGCTGATCCAAGCTGACTTAGGTTTCATCGCCAAGGCCCAAGTACTGGGCAGATATTTATGTCTGTCCAGCCGTGCAATCGTTATCACTTCTCGGGTCACCTGACTTTCGGACGGTAAAGGCTGCTATGTGGAGCGTAGTAGGATGATAAGTTAACTCACTTGTTCAGGTATTGGCAACACCCCTCACCTTGGCCCCTCCTCTCGAACGAGGGGGCCCACATATTAGAAGCATAACTAGTGAAATCAGGGGGTGATTTGTAGTGATTCGGGTTCGGGAAGAGCAGTAATAAGGTTCGGGAGTGTTGATGTGTCGAAGTGCAGGGCAATCATAGTGCCACAACAAGAAGATGCAAGCTATACTCATTGTCGAAGATGACGGTAGTCCAGATAGCAACCTTCGACTTCGTGACTGACCAGTATCTCTGCTGGGAGCTGGAGTGATGTAAAGGTGACGGACCGCAATCGGAGATTATTTTGTGCGTTTTGTGTGTTTTGACTGGCGTGTATACTCAAGGACGGTTCTTTAGATATCTTTGCATTATGCGGAGGAGCGTTCGTGGGAGCGGCTATGCATAGATATTCGGGGTCGAAAGAAGTTGGAAAGAAGTCATCCTCAGTATAGTAGGATGTATGAAGGTGGGAGTTATCAGAAAATCCTGCGTAACATCCAGATCGTCCTGCACTGGCAGACGATGCTCCAGGTGGATTCTATATGCATGGTGTACTAACCTTGCGTCCCCATAACAGGACATCCATCAAACTCTGAGTCTTCAGTAGGCGTTCTGCCCCTCAGTGCTCTCAACGTGAAGTGCGGCATTTCAGCCTCATATACATCGATTAGAGGTCAACCAAGGTTCGCCGCGTCTCTCGTCAAATTCGCAATATGAGTGACTCAGCGCAAGGGTCCCCCTATTTCAATGTTGCTATGTTTTTCCAAGTTAAAGTTGCTGTCAACGTTGAAGTGATGACTTCTTCGGCTGAGTAAATCATATTGGTGGTGAACTTCGGTCGATGTATGTGGCCTGTGTGAGGCTGAATCGCCGCGCTTCACGTTGAGATGGGCCATAAAATGTCTTCAGGGTGTTGCTCGTTCGTGGGCGGTTAGCCTAGCGATACAATAAGATATTGATTAACGATTTGTCTAACCTATTTGTCTTTCAAATCTACTTTCGAACACATACAGTACTACGATGAAACTTGAAGAAAACACATTCTGCCGCTCCCTGCAGAGTACCCAACAACTGTTAATCAGAACGAACGTTTCCCATGCTACACACTGCTGGTTGAAATATGCGGGAAAGCAATTGACGTCATGCCGGTTGCTGAATGCCAGTCACCCACGAGCTTAGCGTTATGTTCTCGAACGCTAAGGATCAGGCGTGGTCCTAGCACAAAGATGTGCACGAGCAAGGAAATTTGGCAAATACAAAGGTACATCCGAAATTCCAGGGAAGATGTGTCCTGTAAAAATTATGAACCGTGGATGCAAGCAGAGGTGAGGAAGAAATCGGCGTACCGCTGACATGATTGAAAACAAACTACTGAGCGCAAAACAAGAAATAGCAAAAAAGCTGGCACGTGCGAAAGGTTAGCGGCAAAAAGGGACCACATTCACATTATGAGCTTACGTTGCAAAGTAAATTAAGTGAGTTTTCATTAACACCGTGAAACAGTCCTCAATAAACCCTCCTGCCGAATATCGTTGCAGTTCACGGAAGTGTTTTACAGTAATCCAAACTGCGAGACACAGTGCAAGAACATGCCACACAGTGCCAAGTGTCCAAATGATGGTGCACACAAGTACGCCATCTCCCTCATAAATAAGGTCACACTGATAGGTGCCGGAGAGAATGAGCTCCTCTAGCATTCGTCAATGAGCCTGATGCATTTAAGTCTGTGATCCATCATCAAACTCACCCCCTGAAACATCCCTCATTGCGAGTGCGGTCATTACTCCATTATATACGTTGATAGCCAGGAAGATGACAACCAGAAATGCCAGCACCCTTCTGGATTGCTGATACATGGCATGTAAGCGAGCTATCACGACAACTTGCGTGACATTTCGGTCGAGTGAATATAACTGAAGTCTTGGAGACAAATCGCTCACCACCCAGCATTACATTTCCGACCATGCTTATCCAATCTAGTGCAGCATGCATGACCAGGCCTGACAAAATCCTATTGGTCATCAGCCCCGGAGGATCATGCCAGAAACAAACTCACAACTGTGGCAGTCATTGTCCCGAACCAACAAGCTAGTAGAGAATCTTACTCACCTCTGCATTGGAATTCATTAATTGGACGAACATGGCTGTCATTGTTGGACAATACTCACTACATCTGTCCCCGAGATTGTCGGAACATATACTGTATATCGCCAGTCAGAAGAAGAAATAGTGTATGTGAGGAGATATACATAGTATGCCGATGCTAATCGCAAGAATGGCTGATGAGCATAACACCATCTCTGACGAAACGAGAAGCTCGGACTAGAGACGCGGAAGGAAGGCTCAGTCTTAGTTAGAAAGACTAAGGGAAAGGGAAAAATCCTGATGCTGAATATGAAAGAATCATTGAGACGGAGAACGAAAGTGAACATAGATGAAACGTGTATGATAAGGTGAATGTGTATGTAAAGATACGTACGAAGGACTCGGATGTATCGTGATACTCCCACTCAAACGCATATCACCAGATACGCGTGTGCCAGAACTATTCGGCCAAGGTCTCGTTCGAAGAGGAGCGAAGGGCAAGTGAATAGCGATGATTGCGGAAAAGTTTTCGCGGAAGGGATTTCGTGAAGATATCGGCAACCATATCATGTGTAGGTATGTATGGGATCTTGATGATGCCATCGTTGACGAGGTCGCGAATGAAGTGATACCGAACGCGAATGTGTTTCGCGCGATCATGGAACTGGGGGTTTTTCGTCAGCGCACGACTCCCATTATTGTCTCCATATAAAACGGTAGGTAGGATGAGTGACGAATCAAGTCCGAAATCGTGTAATAATTGGTTGAGGTGAATTTGTTCCCTTGCGGCATTTGAGAGAGCAATGTATTCCGCTTCGGTTGAAGACGTGGCTACAACCGACTGTTTCTGAGAGCGCCAACTGATGGGGGAACCGAAAAGATAATAAACATAACCACCAATTGACCGGCTATCATCTTTATCAGACGCGAAATCGGAATCTGAGTAGCCAATGAGTCCTTGGTCAGATAGACCAAAAGACAGGGAGTAATGAGCTGTCCCGCGAATATAACGAAGAAGATGATGGAGTTGGTGATAGTGTTCAGGGCCTGGATTGCTCAAGAATTTTGATAGCGTGGATACTGCGTATGCAATGTCGGGACGACTGACACGCATAGCGAAATTGAGTTCACCAATAGTGCGAGCATACGGGAGATGTGCGAATTGTTGTTTCTCGGCGTCGGTAAGTGGAGATGTGGCTTTCGATAGTGAAACACCTGGCACTAGAGGTGTGGATGCAGGGCGACAATCTGACATCTTCGTTTCGTTTAGGATCTGTTCTAGGAAAGCAGTTTGGTTGATTTGGAGGAGTCGCTTAGGACGGTCTCGTGTGATGTGCATCCTTAGGAAATGACACGCTTCACCAAGATCTTTCATCTCGAAACGCTTACTCAGCGCAGCCTTGAAACCATCGAGGAATGACCGACAATTTGATGCGAGCAACATATCATCAACATAGATGAGCAACCAGATGGTCTTGTCACCTTTTCGCCAGACATACAAACTGTAGTCCGCTTCGCTCCGCACAAAATTGAAACCCTCCTTCCGCAAGTAATCATCGAGGGTCTTATTCCACTGACGCCCAGCTTGCTTCAATCCGTATATTGCCTTCAGAAGCTTCCAAACCCAATCTGGGTACTTTGAGTCCTCGAAACCAGGTGGTTGGTGCATGTAGATATCTTCGTCGAGTCCTCCATTGAGAAAAGCTGTTTTGACATCCATTTGGTCAAGTTCGAGATCAAATTTTGCAACCATCGAGAGAAACGCGTGTGTGGTGTCATACTTCGCAACTGGTGCAAAAGTTTCAGTAAAATCAAGACCTTCAACCTGTGAAAATCCCTGTGCAACCAAACGAGCTTTGTAGCGGACAATCTGACCATTTTCATCATATTTGTAGGCATACACCCATCGCGACCCAACTGCCTTTCTACCAGGAGGTAGCGGAACAAGTATACCAGTGCCCTTCTCCTGTAGTGATGCTAGCTCCTCAAGCATGGCACTCTCCCAGAAAGCAGATTCCTCGCTAGATTTACGTGCTTCTGATAAAGATTGTGGGGGTTGTTTGCGTCCATCAGCGATTTTCTCGGCTATTAGCATTGCGGCATGTTCAACAATCGTTTCGGATGATTCTGAAACAGTTTCTGTGTGTGCATCAATAGGAACATAGGTCCAACGTCGTTTGACAGGAATATTGGGTTTGGTTGGGATTGCAACAGAGCGTGGGAGAGGGAGTGTAGCCTCAACATGTTGACGAGTTGAACGACGTGGCAATGGTTCAGATGTTGAAACAATCTGTGATGGGCCTTCCACATTCAGTATTGTAGTGTTGTCTGTTCCGTCTTGATTGATTTGCGGGAAGGAGTGCAGTGGTTCAACAGATGCTATTGGTGTTACCGGAGATGGAACTCCCACTGAAACAGCAGTTGCAGTTGGTTGTGGTGTCACTGCTGTATTGATGGTGATCTCTGGAAGAAAATCAGAGATATCCAAGTCTTCTCTGTTCCTCGAGTCTTGTTCTGGCTCCGTTGTCACAGTTGGTGTACCTGTAGACTTTCGTGCCTGAATGTGCTGATTGTAGAGCTCGACGAGTGGGGAGATCACTGAATTAGGAGTTCCATAGAAGATATTCTCATCAAAGTGAACATTACGAGACCGCACAGTTTTCCGCGTTGTTGGATCCCACAGCAAGTAACCAGCATCCTTAATATGGCCCAATAGGAAACACCGACGTGACACATAGTCGTACTTGTGTCGTGTAGCATCGGGAATGTGTGCATAGGCAAGACAACCGAAAGGACGCAAGTGCGAAACTTCAGGTGGGTATCCATGGAAGACTTCGAAAGGTGTCTTCTCATCAACTGCTGATGATGGTAGAAGGTTCTTGATATATGCCGAGTTCAGGGTAGCATATCCCCAAAATGATCGAGGGTAACCACTTTGATGGTGCGCACTCAAAGCACGAGTGACAATGGTCTGATGACCTCGTTCAGCGACTCCGTTTTGCTCTGCAGTATGAGGCATTGTAAGCTCTTGTTCAATACCCTTCCCATGCAAGAAGCTAATGACGGCACTGGAGATGAATTCCCCACCATTATCGCTACGAAGACGTTTCACTTTCTGACCTGATTGCTTCTCGATCCAGGCAACATATTGTTGTAGGCAAGAAACACGTCACTCTTGTGTTTGATAAGGTAGATCGTCGAGTAGCGAGAGAAGTCGTCAGTGAAGGCAACGAAACATGTCTCCCCGGTTGCAGTTGCAGTGTCAATAGGTCCCCAGACGTCCGTGTGTACAAGTTCTGCAATATGAGTGGCGCGATGACGAGCCTGGGATGGAAACGGGAAACACTTGTGTTTGCCCATCAGACACGATTGACATTCAATGTGATCAGCACCATGCTCTGTGTATTGATCTGGTCCATTATCGGCAAGAACGAGTCCAGTGACCACTTTTTCGGCTTTGCGCAAGGTAGTATTAGCCGCATGTCCCATTCGTGCATGCCAAACTGCTGTTGATAGTGGCGTGTTTGACAAGGTTTTGGCAGCGAAGGCAATGTGATCACGACCATACTTTGCACGAAGGTAATACAAACCATCAGTGCAGTTTACACTGGCAATAGTGGTACCGTCTGCGCGGTGCATACAGGCTCCTTTTGCATTCGTTTCGAAGAAGATGCCCTCCGATGCAAGAGCCGACACAGATATCAAGGTGCATCGCAGATCAGGGACATGTAGAAAGGGCAGCTCAATTGGTTCCCATTTTCCGTCATTGTCGAGCACTAACTTTATGGTCCCCCATCCTGGAGCGAAAACGACATCATCATTTGCAAGTTTCACCGTTAATGGTGGGTTATAGGGAGAGTAGCGAGTAAAGAGAGAGCGGTCCGATTCCATATGTGCAGTTGCAGCAGAATCTACGTGGAAAGAGAAGGAAATATTGCTCGCATTAGAGAAACTGGCTTCATGTGTAGGTAGACGAAGGAATGATGGAATGATGTCAAGTTGCGCTAGAGCAGAAGTCGGTGGATCAGTGGTCTGCAATGGTGACGGAAAGACCTGTGCTGACGTGTTTGGAGAATCGGTCTTTGCCAGACGAGTTTGGCAGTTGTGCCAGATATGTCCCGTGCGTTTACAGGATCCACACGTCGAACGCCACGAAAGTTCCCACTTGTCTCCCTTTGATGTATCGAGTTCCTTTGGCTTCGGGCGTTCAACAGACTTGCTTTATTTGACAGTTCTGGCCGCCATGGCAGTGTGATGCGCATGTGGATTGTCTGATCTGAAACTCGCGTAGTACTGTTCGGAGTTTCGGATCTGATTAATGACACCTTCGAGCGTCAATTTTCCTGCATTTGCGTCAGCGCTATGAAGGATAAGCTGCGAGAGCGGGGCATAGAAGTCTGGTAATGCACGGAGTAATGCCTGTACTAGAGTGTACTCGTTGCACTTCCATTCTATTGACTCGATAGCTTTGAACTGAGCTTTAATGTCTGTAATCTCCTTGATTGATTGCGCAAGTGAATCACTGTCTGACGCTTTCGGAAGATCGAAAACGCGACCCATGAGGCGGGTAAAACGAATACCAATAGTGGCCTGGTACTTGTTTTCGAGTGCCTTCCAGACGAGGGCAGGGTCTGAGATGCCCGTAAAATAGATTAAATCACTGGAGTGCACAGCCATGCCGAGGAGACCCTTCGTAATGCTCTGTCGTTCACGGAAGGATACAACATCTGCACTCGCATTATGAGTGGCAACTCGTTGCGCAAATGTCGCATCAGACTCAATAGCAAGTATAGTCGGGGGCTGCGGCTCTTTCTCGTCACCAATGAGAAGGCGCCAGAGATTGAATAAAGATAGCCAGAGGTCCATAGAGGTAACCCACGATGAATAATTGGATCCATTTGCATCCAGCAGGGAATGAGGAAACGAAGAAGGGATCCGGATGTTGGACATCTTGAGTGGTAACGAAGAGTGTGTCGGCGATGGCGACAAAGGAGCAGGGGGAATAGGCGATTTGAATATGGAATGAGATGAGGGGCGAGTGGGTGTCAACGGTGGTGACGGAGGTAGAGGGATAGATAGAATCCGCGGATCAAGCGGTGACAAAAGTCGGCCTTGTTCCAGTTCGGAAAAAATCGGAAGGCTCAGACGTTGAACGAGTGGAAGCGAAAACGAGTGAAAGTCCTAGTCTGAGCCAGGGCTCATAATTTCTGACGAAACGAGAGGCTCGGACTAGAGACGCGGAAGGAAGGCTCAGTCTTAGTTAGAAAGACTAAGGGAAAGGGAAAAATCCTGATGCTGAATATGAAAGAATCATTGAGACGGAGAACGAAAGTGAACATAGATGAAACGTGTATGATAAGGTGAATGTGTATGTAAAGATACGTACGAAGGACTCGGATGTATCGTGATACCATCTGCGTAGCCTTCCAGACATACATAGCAAATAGTAGTCCAAGATAGCGCACCTAGGATATCTTCTAGTCAACATAACGTTCGCTCGCACATATACCACGAATTACATACACTCAGATACAAAAAGGTCATGAGGGACCAGCGTTGCCTCTGTCGCGAATTAATGGCCATTCCGTTCCGACGCAAGACTCGGCTTACCCAGACCAGTTCAACCTTTAAAACCGTTCTTAGCGAGATGGCCGCTTTGCTAATGGCATTAACCCACCTCTTGTCCGAATGTGAGTACTGGAGAGACTATAAGATTATCAGCTGTTCTTGAAATCTATCTTGCTCACCCCAATCGTACATTACCCCGGCAGAGGCAGCAACTGCGAAACCGCAGCCAAGGTTAGATCGAGACATCACCGTCATGATGATCAGACTAGTTCTACACGAACCTATAAGATAACTTAGAATGAGAGCCGAGTTGATGGCTGGCCACCAAGAGGGATCATTTGAGACTACGGTCATGTTTCCAGAAAATGGATCGGTGTGGGAGGGCGCGAACTGGATCGATGATACGACGGTTATCCCGTGCTAGATATACCACCATCCAGCGCTTTTATCATAGGCCGAAAGATTAAAGATCAGGACAGGATGGTATCTGTTCCTGCTTTTATTAATTAACCGAAGCATTTTCGCATGAAATCAAGTAGAAACGCTGATTAATCGATGGCGGACTTCAAGTAGACGTTGGTAACGAACTTGCTGTAAAGCGGCAGTGACTCGCGCGAAGAACGTTGGAAGTTAGAACACCGCAATATTTTGGCAACCTATGATTTCCACACATATAAAAGACGCTGGAAATGTACATATTAGAATCAAACCACGTGTACATGAACTGAGTGACGGTCTCAATTGATGAGTACAATTCATTGTGTTGTAGTAGATAAGAAAATTATGATATATTTGGCAGCTACTAGCTGATCATGGGGATTCATGGCGGTGGCTGCACTGGCTGATACACCTGCCAACATGCTTGGCGCGCCATTAATATTGGCGTTTCAAACACCGCTTACAAGTCCCAGCGCTGTGTCATGTCACCCTTCAGGCAAGTTTCAGGTGATGATCACAACACTCAGGTGGCAAATAGTTGCCAAATGGTCTTGGAATTTGACAGAGCTACGTGGAAGGTGATATTCCCCGTTGAGGGCGGCCGATCTTCCCATCCTTTGGCTCAGCCATACCGTATTCACAGCGCGCTATACAGGTCTTTTGGAGGCAAAATGGAGGTGCAAACGAATGACACAGGGGACCAGTGCAGGTACAGGAATTGGACTGAGGGTTGGAGGCGGAATGGAGGTGCATTGGAGGTAATTCAAACGTGAATACATCACAACGCATGCGTATTCACAGGAGCTCTGATAACTAGACAACCAATCACGAAAATATCTTGCGACAGATACGGTGAATAAGGTGCTTGTTCAACACAAATGCGACATTAATGTGGCGTGGGCAACATCAGAGGGAGTTGAGGATTAATAGGCAGGCGGAGTCGGGGATTGGAATATTGGCGGCTCGCCGCCGCTACGTTCAAAATAGTTCCTTCTATACTGCGTGGTCTGTGGCTGCTCTCAGTTCCCCTTATAAACTCACCGAGAAAATTACAAACCTGGCAAAGTGCGAGAATATCGCAAGGCATGATTTGAGATAAGGCAACAAATTTATAGAATGATTGTTTCGTGAGAGTAGTAGTAAGAGCTGGTTTCGAGTCCCAAGATACGTTCACAAGGAATGAGACATATAGTACATGTAGATCTTAAGCTTAATACAAGTATATTTAAACGAGACAAGAGCGGTGAATACAGGCACAATAAATTCCTCGAAACGCGCATGAATCAAAATTAACACTCAGTCGAGTGATTGGTAGATTAGGAACGTTCGCCCCGGAGACGGCGAGCGAGAGCGAGATCCTTGGGCTGACTACGAAAATGTGTGAGCAACCAAACTATTAGTATCTTAGAGGACGAAGCTTACATGGTGACCCTCTTGGCGTGAATGGCAGCCAGATTGGTGTCCTCAAAGAGAGATACCAGATAAGCTGCATAAGCAAACATGCATGAGCTAGAGTGACAGTCCGAAGATGCATCGACTTACCCTCGCTAGCCTCTTGCAGGGCAAGGACAGCGGACGACTGGAAGCGAAGGTCGGTCTGCAAGTGGTTAGCAATGTCAGCGTTTGTATTACATGCAAGTGAAATACGGTCATACCTTGAAGTCTTGGGCGATCTCGCGCACGAGCCTCTGGAAGGGGAGCTTGCGGATGAGCAGCTCAGTGGACTTCTGGTACCTCCTGATTTCACGGAGGGCGACTGTGCCAGGTCTGAAGCGATGAGGCTTCTTCACACCTCCAGTAGCGGCGGCCTACGATGACGACGTCAATGAGAGCTCACAGAATATATAATAGTAAATACTAACCGCAACACTCTTCCTGGTCTGCTTGGTAGCGAGTTGTTTGCGAGGAGCCTTGCCTCCTGTCGACTTACGGGCGGTTTGCTGAAGTTACCAAAAAAGGAAAGTCGTCAGAAACATATGTTACGACATTGGAAGTTCCATCGGGGCAGGGGAGGGTCTTCCGGAGGATGGAAGATGCGGATGGAACAGAATGCGTAGGTTTCAAACCTCCGTGGTGCCTTCTTTGCAAAAGAAAATCACCAAACACAGGTCTTGCGCCACAGCACCCGACACTTGGCAACACCTCCTTCTCATGCACCCCTCACTCGGGACGATGAGCATGTCCCCCTCCCCTCACAAAATTATATACGATAGAGTGGAACAGTATCTACACACCTTAGTACGAGCCATTTGATTGATTGTGGTGTTTGTAGGTTAGAATTTGAGATTCGAGCTTGAAGATGACTGAGATGATGGTGGTTGGGAGGAAAGAGAGAGGAGGAAAATACATCAACACATCCTCTCTCCTTAAACCAACTGACAGATTTTTTTTGCTGGCATTTCTGACTCTGCTTTGCAGTGCCTGTGGTCAGTGCGCAACTTCGCTGTGATAGTCTCATGGCAGGGGCGGAGTCAATAACGGAACCGTCGTCATGCGTAACAAACAGATGTAAATAAGCGCGCATGCAAGTTTCATTTCATTAATGCAAAGTCAAGTATACGGTTCATAGCTTCAGCTACTGATCGTGCTATTAGCCTAGGCCTCCCATTTGTTCGAAACGCGAAAAATTGCACCAGGATTTAATGGCGCTGCCAATGCTGAGCACGGATACATCAATACCAGTGCTCTTACCTTCGAGCTCAATTCCGCGTCCACCTTTACATCCTCATCTAGAATGGACACCCAAACGATATCTTTCTGATCCTCAGCCACCTCCTATGGATGATGCCAGGGTTCTTGAGCAAGAAATGGCTGCTGCCAGACAGTTGCAAGACGGGAAAGCCGTAAAGAAGACAAGACCTCGGCGGACTGTTGATTTTAACGCGGGTATGGGCAGGTGGAATCTTGTATGTAGCAACTTGATCATTACACAATTATACATCTAATCGAGTGTAGCTACGCAAACACCGACCTAATTCGACATATGTCCCCTCCATGAGACCTGCTCCTCCCTTCATTATTGACGTGCGAGTTTTTCTTTTCGTGGCCCGTGGCTGCTGAAGAAATGTTCATTGTGTATAGCTACTCCCACCAATTGCATATCCTGGAAACTCTTCAACGTCCTTGTGCACCAAATTTATTCACACCTCAACTAACAAGATTCGCTGTCCAGTCAATGTCGTCACAGTCCGTACCACCGTTAACATTTCTTTCAAATCTCTCAAACACTAGTTTAGTGGACTCCAGAAGGAAGACGAGTACTGACAGGGTCAACAAGCGGAGAATTTACCCTCTGGAACGGTCTCACATTTAATTTCGAGACTATTCTCCAAGCCCACGATTCCGCCGTCCGCGCTTTCCAGTTCACACACTCTGGCTCGTTCCTAGCCTCTGCAGACCAGAACGGAATAATCAAGTATTTTCAACCGAATATGAATAATTTAACCGCGTGGGCCGGTCACCGTGAGGCTATTCGAGGCTTGAGCTTCAGCCCAGATGATCGCCGCTTTGCAACGGCAAGCGATGATTCAACTATCCGAATATGGTCGTTCGAAGAGAGTCGGGAAGAAAGTGTTCTTACAGGTATAATTTTTGTTCATCGTTTTGTGGTTTGGTACATTGATTTTATTGCTAGGACATGGGTGGGATGTCAAGTGCGTTGAGTGGCATCCTAGCAAAGGTCTTCTAGTATCTGGAAGTAAGGATAACCAAATAAAATTCTGGGACCCGCGAACTGGAGCAGTTCTTTCAACACTGTAGGTACACCGAAGCATTTTATTGCCATTATTAACGAGCGACTTAGCCATCAGCACAAAAATACAATACAAGGCCTAGCATGGTCTCCAAATGGCAACCTTGTAGCAAGCGCCTCCCGTGATCAAACGGTCCGCGTCTTCGACATCCGTGCCATGAAGGAATTCCGCGTTCTCAGAGGCCACAAGAAGGAAGTCTGCTGTAAGCCTTGCCTATTTTCACTTGATCGTACATTGATAAACCGTAGCCGTGACATGGCACCCCGTGCACCCAATACTTGTGTCTGGCGGCTCCGAGGGCGCCGTGCTCCACTGGGACCTCGGTGGCCCAGAACCCACGACCTTGCAACCCGTCACACAGCCTCGTGCCACGCTATCACAAGCGCACGATTCCAACATCTGGTCAATGGCGTTCCACCCCATGGGCCATCTCTTCGCGACCGCATCAAACGACCACACCACGCGTTTCTGGTCGCGCGAGCGCCCTGGAGACGCAACATCAGTGTTCTCCGGCGGTGGCGAGAAGCCCCCAGAAATTACAGACATGAGCGGGCAGGACGACGAGGACGACGCGATGGTCCCCGGGTTCAGCTATGGTGGCACTAATAAGTGGTGGGGCAAGGATGAGGACACGGCGGTTGGCTTGGGAGATAATAGTTATACCCAGCGCGCGCCGTTCTCGGGCGATGATCCGGTGGGTTTGGATGAATTTATTCCCGGATTTGGTACAGCGGACAATTTTGGAGGTAGCGCAGGTCCTTCGGCCGTCGCTCCGAAACAGAGTGGTCCGCTTCCTGGTCAGGAAGAGATGTGGACGGCCGACTCAAGCTCAAGAGGTGAGGAATGGGGTAATCGCAGGGGTGGGTGGGCAGGTCGCGGTAGGGGGTATCATCCCAACGGTCCTCGTAGAGGGCGGTACTGATTTCACAGATATGGTGGAATTATCTATATCTATCGTGCTATGTTTTATGATGTCTTGTCACCACAATGAGAGCTCGAAGATACTTGTATTGAGAAATAAGAGCTGTCCCGAGGCGTTCTATGGTACGGTGATTACTTCGTCAATAAATATATGTCAGGGGGACTACAACGCCAGAAATGCATTCTAGAAGGTTCATAATGATAACATGAGATAGCTGAAAAGATAAACAAGGAAAATGCTTGTACGATGCGAGGAAGCCATGTGCAAGGAAATATGAAGAAGTGCCATAATATACAAGTTGAGATATGACCACTACAAGATAACTCAAGTCCGTTTCATCATATGTCGGGTCGTGGATGGTAAGCATGTCATGAACTGCAGCGTGAAAACCAGTGCCGTTAGTCTAGGTAGATTATAAATTCTGTGGAGGAATGAGTGTGATGCCAGCCGGAGTCTCGGAGGAGACACTCACAGTGGACCACTGGCGTGGGGCAATCGAGCATTGGATTCCCGCGTGGAGTAGTTGAGCCACTTTGACAAGTGGAGACGCTATTCAAGCTACAAGAGCGGGGGCCATTGAAAGCAGAATCGCGCAAGGGAAGGGACAAATCGTGAGAAGAGCCCAATAACGCTTCTACATCGGATGCGGAATGCGAACGGGTGATTAAATCAGAGGAATGGTCGGTCAGTGAGCCGGAGCCAGTGAAGAAGCAGAATCTGTGATAGGGCGTCAGTCTTAAGTTTCGATTGATCCGGGACTGGAACTTACCGGTTAAGAAATTGGCTATAGCTATCATTAAGAGAGGGCTTGTCGTCGGAAGAAGTGGGTGTGTTGGGCCCCGAAGACGTAAGCGGAGTAGTTAGGGAACTCGAGTCAGTGGAGCTCGCGCTATTCATCCGAGTCATATTTTGAGCAGTAAACCTGCTAAAGAAGGATGGCTGTCCTTGCGCGGAATCACTGCTGCGAGTAGGGGTCCGATCCTCAAACGGACTCAGAAGAGCAGGACCTGGAGGGGTTTTACGCGGTGTACCACCCATTGATCTGTCGAAATAGCCACGACGATGGTTGCGTTCGCGTGCTGCGCGTGACTGGGGTGTTGAAGAAGGGGGATCGAGGTTTAGAGAATCCGACTGCGGAATGTGCGCCTGCTCGTGCTTCTCCAGATCCCTAGATGACCCTATAGTAACGGATCGAGCATGGCGTTGCGGTATCCTATCGACGCGATAAGGAGTGTGCTTCGACCAAGCACTGGAGAGTTCTGTAGGGTACGTGGGGATCCGCACAGCTGGGGAAGACAGGGCAGGAAGACCCTCATCTTGAGCTACGTTGAGCGCAGAGCCTAAATTATACCTCGCTGACAGAGGCGTTTCTGCCCTCAATGCCGCGGAAGAGCGCGGTAAGGGAGACGCCTGAGAAGGATCCCTATCCACTCTTGCCGACTCGACTCCAGGATCCGAACCCTCCATGAGAAACCCTGCGGTAGCGGGTACCTTCCGCGTCACAAGCTTCCCGACGAATTTAAGCATGTAGTTGGCACCGTTGTTGTTGTCCCAGAACTGCCTACCTGCGGTAGTATACCGCAAGGCAATAAACATCGTCTTCTCCTCAATACGCGACCACATATCATGCAACCTTATCGTGAATGTGAAGATGTCAAACATGCCATCGTCCACAGATTCCACATAGTGGGCAGTAACTTCACTCGTCGTCTGCCACAAATCCAAGGTGAACCGGGCAGCAACCCATTTTTCGTACGCAATATTGCGCACTCGGACTCGTCCGGTGATGGACTTATCGCTTTGGGATAAAGTGAGTGCTTGTATGATCACGTCCGCATTTTTTGGCGGGATGGACGGCATATTGCGAATCTGAAGCTCGATCTGTTTCTCTGTGGAGTCGTCCGGTGAGCCGCGGACGAATGAGGGGAAATCACTCTCAGTACCACTGGTATCAGTGGCCGGGTCACGATCTCGCGACACTGCAAGAGGCTTTTGCTTCGAGAGAAACAATTTGACATGCTCAAGGTTGGCGTCGAAGTGTACCGCCTTTGAAAGAGTAGGCGTCGTGGGTTCACTCTGCACGACGCCACCGCCCGTGGGAATGGTCAGGCTGGGAAGCTTCGCGTGCTTGAGCGATGGCTTGATAGGCTGGCCAGACTTATTTCGAATAGATCGCATCTGTGGGGAGCCGGGCTGAGACTTGACGTGTGAGTTAAATTGGGGAAGAGAGCTGGAGCGCATTTCCGAAGAAAATTGACGAGCCTGTGCCCTAGACGGGATGGGCTTTACACTCGCGGCATTGTCAAATGGTGCCTGGGTCAACCGCACCGTGTCAACATCAGATGCATCACTGAGCTCCGGTGATTGAACACTCTTTTTATCCGCTTGGTAAGTGCGAGGACTGGAATGGTACCTGGCCTTGACAGACAATAGTGTGGGAGATGATGAGTTGGAATTTTGCCCACGGACTCGTCGAGAGCGCGGTATAACGATGTGAGACTCGTCAGAAGGTGTGGAAGAGGTGGAGGAGGTGGAACTGGACGAGTCGTACTGATAAATATCAGTGGAAGGGAAGAGTATGGATGACTGGTCCATGGTTGGATCGACGAGGCTCTTGTCGTGGTGAAGATCGCTTGCATCGAGGAGGTCCGTCATGGCGGACTCAGACCACGGACCGTGACCTAAAAGTGACATTCGTTGCAGTGTCTGAGGCGAAAAACGCCCCGTATCACTGCCATTCTGCAGAATTTGTGGGTCGGTAGGAAATAAAATCCGAGGCTGAGACATCTTATGACGAGTGATAGAAGAAACCCAGCGACGTTCTGATGCCTGCCTCGAAAGGTTAGACTATGATGCAGTGATATCAACTTGGAAACTTGCCTTTGTTTGAATAAAATATGCTGTTCAAAGGCCACGGAGTGATTTAGATAGACTGAGACATGAAATTAAGATGAGGGCCAGAATAAAACAAAGTCAAAGTTTGCCCGCACGGAAACTGACGTCACTGGCAGGAGTGATCTCGGTGTAAATATAGGTGAAACTGGCGTAGACACAACAGAATAGCTGCGACTGGGTGAGCGATTTCTAGGTGAAGTTCCATTCGACAGGTGAGTCCGATCATATATTTGAGTCAAATGTTCAGAACTGACTATGGATAACACGCAAGTCCTAGTAGACTGACTCTACGGACGTTAATGAACGTAAGTGTAACCTGAAGCACAGGCTGAGGAGAGAAAAGCGAATTGTTCGCATTCTGTGTCATGGAGATACGGGATTATATATGTTGAAAATTAAATTTGAAGATCTGGACCTTACGAGATTCAGAACACACGTGCGAAAGATAAACCGTTTCTGTTATCGGCCACAGTGCGTTTGGTCACCGTCCCCTTACGCAACGCCATCAATGGACCGTGGTTTCCACTCTTCTATCTTCACAGAGAATGATTGTCTTTCTTCCGTGGATCAGGCCTAGGACCTTCCTATGTTTATCAGGAGTCATTGCAGATACGCGTTTCACAAGTTGGGCCCAGACGTCATGAAGAGGTTCAAACGTTCATTCCGAAGCCATCTCCACATCCAGATTTCTTTACCAAAAATGTAATTATATCAAGAGATAAGCTGGAAGTACTGAATAGAAAGTCTCGCTAGAGGACAGCATCCTGGTGATTTCAAATCCTTCCTTGATGAATATGGCCATGGACACGTCACCGGCTATCTAAAATCGCATTCTGGTACCCTGTTCAAACCAAGGTGACCGGAAGGTGAGTAGCACGTCTGAGGAACGTTCTAAGCAGCAACGCTGATTATTGCCAGGCTGAACAACGCCATTCACAACTACAGTAAGTACTTCAATTTTATATACTAAATCGTGCGCTTAGTAAATCAAAATCCGATAGATAGCAACTTTAGTTGTTGTTCCTCTAGATCTATCAATCTTCCACGGAAAGACCTATCAAAGTTTTCGCTGTTCACTGATACCGTGATGTTCTCTGTCAGTTTTGAATGATGGGTCTCTTAACGCCCAATCATTATGCATACGGCGCCTTTCCGCCACAATCCCGGCTCCAACTTAACCTAATATTAAGTGCGCAAGGAACATTTTTAACTCATACTTATCTGCAGAGATAAGCAGACTCGAGAGTTGTACCATCTCCCCTCGATTTCAAAGGGTTCTACGTGTCTCTATGTATCTGGCCTACATTATCGCTTGCAACCTGGACCAATGCTTTCCAGTAAAGAGTCTCGCTCCTTCAACCACCGGACAGCAAAATTTCCATATCGCGTCTGTCGATTTCCTGGAATTGTACCTTCGAAACTCCACACGGTGCAGAGGCGACGTTACGAAAAGGGCCCCACAGTAGATATGGGAGTTCTGGAATTACTTTGAGCCGCAAGTCAGGGCACGTACGCTAAACTATCGCGGACTTTCGTGCAATTCATTCGGTAACTAATCCATCACTCTGGACGATTCTCAAGCCTCGCCTATGGTGTAGATTTGCGGGGAATAGGCTTCCTGGCACACAAAGTTTTGCACCAAATCAGTTTCGTACCGACTTTCCCTGTCTTGCAGCCCCACTGCTGCATTCAAATATGGGGCTGCTCCACTGACTTGTCAACTGGAAGCTTCTGTCAAGTATAAACCATTTCCCTAGCTACATATGATATCCCGCAGTTGGAGTAACACGTCAACACCCTCGATGCCCTGCTCTTCTGTGGAGTCATCAGAAAGAGGTTTGCGCTTTCCTTTTTCTATATGATCTTCTTAGCCACGCAACGAGCATGCTGTTGAAAGTATTCTGTCAGCGCTGGCTCAAGCTTCTTTCCTATCAGATTCTCATCCCGCCTTTGAGCGCAGAAGTCCCGAAGATTATGGAATCGGGTGCACAATCAAGGTCGATGAAATCATATCGACGTCAAGGGTTATCCGCATTCGTGGTGCCAATCAAGGGACCCGCCATGGATCATCTTCGGAGTATCCTATTGCCTGACACTCCGGATGGTTCCCCGACAACAAGTGATTCGCCTGTGAACTTCCAGTCTTGAAGTTCATGATTGGGGATTTCACCGACCCTGAGTTTCATTCTAGCCTATGAATGTCTTATCATGACGTGAGTTCGTGATCTTTGGAGGCGTTATGATCTAGGGTCTCATCAATATAAGGCTCAGCAGCGCATTTACGAGGTCCTCAAACTCGGCGGTTAATCTTTATCGCCATTTTTATCGCCATTCCATGGCTTTCGTCGAACTCTTCAAGACTATCTATGAGCGCACACGGAACCCGTCCCGCATGGAAGATTTGCCCTTGAGGCCATACAATTCTGTGCCTTTCATCAAGACACCTCTATTGGTGGAATTTGGAACGTGCAAGCTTCGTGATGTAAATGGTGAGCTTTACGACTCAAACAATGTCTGTCTGTTAATATTTTCCCAGGGAAAAACCAGCGAAACCGACCAGAACTCGGCCCTCGGGCCACATTCATTTGCACATTCCTTGAACATCTGGCCACCACCCAAGTCCAATGCCGACTTCTCAACTAGATGAGATTACTAGCTGTGACAGAAATAGATGAAATTAATAGTTTGGGTCTTCATTGATTTGAAGAAGAGGTAAGCTTGTTCCCCAATCATCTACATGACGTCGATGAGCGCTAAATTGAGTTCGCATGTCTTAAAGTGTAAGCTTATTGTGTACACAAAGTACACACTTGAACTTTGCGTATCGGCGTCGAACGGAGTAACATTCTGTAAATTTGAAGAATGTAAGGTATGTGCTCTTTGAATAAAGCTTGAAGCATGCGAGGAATGGAAATGCAGTTCAGAGCAAGAGTTTACGGAATCCGTCGGTGGCCGGTCGTGAACATATGTATGACGTGCGATAATTCCGATGAGGAGTCCGTCCTGTTAATGAGTTATTTGACTCATAATCCGCACAATCCGCACCTATTACACACTATATGTTGAGCGTTACATAACGTCGCAGTCAGCTTGCGCCCAGTCACGAAGCTCGACTTATCTGCGTATAATGACGTCTTCATTTCGAATCTGGTATTTGGTAAGTGCCATAAAGATGTCCGGGTCGGTAAGACAATCAAGCATTGTAATGACGTCTCAATGTGAACGAGGATAGCGGATTACCAAGAGTTGACTGAGATCTCGTGCCATGCGGAGATTGTCATCCAACGCAAAACTACGCATGGCTATCCCCAGGGAAACTGCAGAATCTGCAAAGGAAACTGTACAACCTGAGACGTCGATGCATCATCGCTGAGGTGTATCGCATGAGCCGCAATTGTTTATTGCTCCTTGACCATTGTAGTCTCCCGTAGTCGGACCTTGAAGAAGTAGTAAGACAGCCGTTCCATGCGGAGCCCGGACGTGTTCCTGTGTTCGCCGGTATACTTAGTGCATCTAAAGAGACGCCGACGTCATGAAAGAATAACTTAAAATGGCTATCGCTCAGAATGAAACATGTAATTCTGAAAACATACAGGTAGCATTTCTTCCTTCATCGCAGAGGAGTGTGGCACAGAAGCTACTTCATGATGCGCTCGCCCCTAGACACTATTTCATCAATTGCACTAATTCTAATTAAAGGACCGAGTTGATGTATTTGCTTATGCATTCATTTTCTCATGATCAGGAAAGGCAACATCAACACCGAGCGACTCACAAGAGCTGTCAGTGCGGTAGTGTCATAGGCATCCTATGTATTTCCCGAAAACAAAGGTACGCGGGTGAGAACTACCTGTCGCCTTTAAACCACAAGTCCGTCAGTACTGAGGCAGAACATGATCTGACGCACAGCGATTGCACAGTAACGTCGAGTTTAAACGCTCTCAACCATGTACTGAATCTGATGGCTCCCTTGGCTTCAAGCCAAGTAGTATATCTTTGGCCAGGAACGCCGGGGTATTATCATTACCTCCTCCGACGCCCTTATCTTCAAAATAGCCTGCCCACCAATCCGCTCCCAGTCCATGACACGCACGTCAGCATCGGTACCGGAAAAATTATTCAATCGGAGCTAGCGCCGCCCAATCAACATGCGGAGAGACACAGAACCCCCGCGGAGGGAGAGTGTCGGAGTGCCCGAATTATTGCGTACGAACGATTCTGCGCCCTCATAATGATATGGAATTATAATGTGTGTGCCCGCGTGGGTATCATGATCCCTAAGGAAACTGCGTATTCTCATGCTTAGCCTTGTTGCAGAATTACTTACCATGTGAACAGGTCCGCTGGGGATGGTATTATGATCGGCGGAATGAGGTGTAGGTAATAAAGTTCAGCGGAACTTAAGTTTTTGGAAGAACCTGTGAGCGACCTGTACCGCGGCTGTCGTACGTAGTGCACTATGATGGCCATAGAAGTGGGCTCTGCCACGGATGTGGCCCTATGCGACTTATTTTTTTGTTCTGCCTCAGCACCAACATAAACAGGAGCACACGCAAACTACATGCGGCTAAGGTCCGAGAATGACTTGAAAGCTAAAGGTGGGGAGGTTATGCCATTTTCCTGACTGTCAGACTCACTCTGCCCTTAGCTTGCATGGCATCTGGCCCCATTAACATTTTTCACTTGGTGGTGAATCGCGACATTTTTGGTCAATCTATCTGTCGAGAATCTATGTTGGCACGTACGCACATCGGGGATATATTTTGCGTTTCTGAGACGACCCTCGTGACTCGTGAGGCGTAAAGGTGAATTCCTTTTCATGGATAGACTATCACATGAAAAGGAGTTTCGGCGCAATGGCTGGGCCTGGTTAAGATGGACTCCGAAGATCTTAGACCGCAAAAATGTTGTTAGCAGGTTTCGAACCAACTCCAAGAGAAACAGAATTCGACTCTGTTGAGGTAACCACTTGGCTAAGACCAGTTAGATGGACCTCTGAAGAGACTAGGGTTGAGCACGGGTGGACTCGCGGGTCGCTGGAGCCACACCGCACCCACACACACTGCACCCACTACGATACGGGTGTACACCAACCTCCCAATTCTACGGGTATGAGCGGTGTTTGCGGTATACCGCGGTTTTTTCACAGACCCGCGGGTCGTATAGTATTTTCGAGTCCTGGAGACGGCAAACACCTCCGATTCTCATCTACATTTTTGTGTTGCGCAGGGGAAAAGCAACAAACACGACCATTCACGTTCTGAACAGCAACATGATTGGTGTCCAAAAACACAGACAAGTAAACGCTAATTCTTATTGAGTTTTTTTTGTATTGAATTGGTAAGGCACTGACATAGTATATTACCGATGGCTCGGGCGACGATGACGGTGATGTCGAAGACGATTTTGACAAGTATGATTGGATGGAAGACTCGTCAGCCTTCTTTAAGCGGCGCATAATCCACTGGAACATCAGCATAACCAGCGCAGTCGATTATCACTCCAAATCGACATTACTACTCGATGAACCTGTAGTCGAAGCTTCGAAAGTATGGGTGGATGTAAATTTCATGTGTTGGGAACGAGTGACATGGCGACGGCTTCGAGTCCGACTCGGGAGGTTCTTAATAATTCGACCCTCGCATCCTCGGACAAGCTGAGGGTTCTACACCCGTCCAACACCGCAAACCGCCACGGGTAAGCACGGTGTACGTGCCGGTCTCCATAATCTACACCGTACCCGTACCCGCCACACCCGTCAGCGATACACCGCGGTTTTACCCGTACTCCGAGTTGTGCTCTACCCTAGAGGAGACCATCCATAAGTCAATGTCAAGGTGTGTTCCGATAGAAAAAAACCTTGTCGTCGACAGGTTTCGAAGCTGCCCAGTCCAAGAGAAACAAATTTTGATTCTGTTGTGGTAACAACTTTGGCCAGGACGAACTTGAAGCAAAAAGGACCTCCGAAGAACTGTCCATGAGTGAACCTTGAATCAAGGTAGGGCAGAATGAAGAAGATTAACAAGAAGCTTCAATCTTCTTAATCTTTTTCATTCTGCCAGATTCTGTCCTAGTACCTTGAAGGTTCACTAATTTTGACGGGCGAACTCGCACGCCGACAGTATCATGGCAGAATGGCTGTATGGGCTCCTTTAAGTTCGCGGCTGTGAGCAGAGAAAACAAACACACCCCTTAGTCAGCGAGGCTGTATGTAAGTAATAAAACACCGAGCAAGCTCGCAAAAAAATACTCGTGCACCTCTCAAGTCATTTGCAACACACTGTATTTCAGCGGAATTACGAGGAATTCCCTGAAATTACCTGAAATTACCTTGATTTCGTGAAGGAGGTTTTCCCTGATGTTTATATAACATGTACTTTTAGTTTTGTCAATTGAATGCCGCTCAAAATTGTAATTCTTTTCAAAATCCACTATGATTATTAGTAAGTCAAGGTGCTGCAGGCACCTCCCAAAGGAGCGCTAAGCGCTCCTTTGCCTTCCTGTGCCGAAGGCATAGTGAGCATTAGGATGAAGCCGAAGGCACAACTGGTGTTGGACTAGTTCAGTCCTATGCGGGCACAGCCAATACTCACTGGGCTTCAACTGCATTCCACAACCAGCGAGCTTCGATAGAAAAATAGATTGAAACATCCATCCCATCTTCATCACGCTTCGCACTTTCCATCAATCGACATCTGGATCGTTCTGCAACCTAAGTCTTGTCACAGCTTACAAGCTTCGATTCAAATCGTTGTACTACGTCGTCCCTCCCATAACTATCGCCCAGATCATTTCTGACCGCACCCTCGAACACAGTTAGTACTTTCAATTGGTTCATTGCATCTCGTGTATCACAGCCTTCGTCAATGAGTGATGACCAAGGCCAGTACTTCCATCTCTTATCTGTCGCAAGCTCTCTGACCTCTATGACAGTTCTTGAAGGAATTTGGGCGAAGCTGTCCGAGGTCGCTGTCAAGGGTGCCCAACACAACTCCCGTGAACGTCAGCCTCACCCGAAATGTTTGCAAGGGACCCGGGTTGACCTCCTCAAATACATCTACGAATCACTGGACGACCCAAAGAAGAATCATCTCATTTGGCTACATGGCACGGCTGGCGTCGGAAAGTCTGCCGTTGCGTTTACAGTAGCTAACAAGATGAGAGATCTAAAAATGACCGAAGACACGGATGTCGAAAAGCGGCTAGCGGGAACATTCTTTTTCTCGCGCAAGCACACCAAACGCTGCACGACTGGATATTTCTTTGCGTCGCTTGTCTACCAGCTTCTCACCAATTTTCCAAGCATCCGGAAGGATGTGTGCAGAATTATCCGCGACAATCCCGCTCTACTAGATCCAGATGCGCCTCTCTGCGACCAGATGGAGGCTCTCTTTCTTCGACCTCTACGGAAACTCCGATCCAGATTGTGCGGGTGTCCGCCCTTGTCGTTTGTCATTGATGCCCTTGATGAATGCACATCGGAACCTGAAGTCAAAGATCTCATCCTTTCCCTTGCACAGGCTCTTCGTGAGCCTGAACTACCTGTGACACACATTCTGCTCACAAGTCGCTCTGAATCGTATATTAGCAAAGTCTTTCAGAACGACGAGGTGCGCCCGTTGGTGCGCGAGATACCCGTGAGAACTTCTGGGGAGGGTGGCATCATTTCGTTGGACGGCGCAGACGTTGACAATGATATCTGTACTTTCTTGCGGCATTCCTTCGAAGAGCTGGGATGTCGCCATCCCAATTTCCCGCAGCCATCGGAGGTTGACCTTGCAAAGCTAGCGAGCCGAGCGGGCAGACGTTTCATCGTGGCGTCTACGATGATGAAGTTTATTATCGACGATGAAGACAAGGATCCTCGCGATCGGTTGCAAGTGATGCTCCAGCTCACGAGCTCGCTGCTACCAGGAACGGAGGTGTACAAGTTATACGATTGTATCCTCTCCACGTGTGCCGATCCCAGGCGGGCATACCTGCACTTGTCCATTGTCGCCGCCCTCGCAGACCCTCTTCCTATCTCGCAAATCTCGACACTTCTTGGCCCTGGCGTGGGAGTAGATGTGCAGACAACGCTGATGCAGCTACGGTCTGTCATGGATATCCCTACAGGCAGCACTCTCCCCGTGAATATCCATCACTCGTCCATTCGCGACTATGTTTCCGACCCCTCAAACTGCAGCCTTCCTCAAGTACGCGATATCGCATCACCTCACTCCCTACTCGCACGTTCCTCTCTCCGGTTGATGACAGGCGATTCCAGCAAGAATGGATCTCTTGGATGCACTCTCAGAACTAAAGAAACAAAGCAAAGCTATGCAACCTGAGGACCCCCATAGGTTAAAAGACTCGTTGGCGTTCCTTGCTCGGTCACCTGAGCCATTGTTAGCTGTGATCTGTATGCTGTGGCTTCGAGGAGATCGCACTTCAGATTTACAATCTTGGCTGGGGACCATGGATGGGAGTGCCTGGCTACAGATCCCGAGAGGGCGAGACTGGCTGCAGACCTGGGGAGGACGAGATTGGCTGCAGACCCACGGAGGACGAGACTGGCTGCAGACTCACGGAGGACGAGACTGGTTGCAGACCTGGGGAGGACGAGACTGGCTGCAGGCCCGGGGAGGACGAGACTGGCTGCAGACACAAGGGGGACGAGACTGGCTGCGGACCCGGGCAGGACGAGGCTGGGTGCAGATCCAGGCAGGACGAGGCTGGGCGTATGGCCAGGCAGAACAAGGCCGGGCACATGGCCAGACAGGGGAAGACTGGCTGCAGACTCAGGGAGGGGAAGACTGGCTGCAGACGCAGGGAGGGGAAGACTGGCTGCAGACGCAGGGAGGACGAGACTGGCTGCAGATCCTGAGAGGACGAGAGTGGCTGCAGGACCAGAGGGGACGAGAGTGGCTGCAGACCCGGGCAGGACGAGAGTGGCTGCAGGCCCAGACAGGACGAGAGTGGCTGCAGACCCAGGCTGGAGGAGACTGGCTGCAAACCCAGGCAGCACGAGAGTGGTTGCATACCCAGGCAGGACGAGAGTGGCTGCAGGACGAGAGTGGCTGCGGACCCGGGCAGGACGAGAGTGGCTGGAGGACCAGATAGGACGAGAGTGGCTGCAGACCCACGGAGGACCAGACCGGCTGCATACGGATGGAGGACCAGACTGGGTGCAGACGGAGGAAGGACGAGATTGGCTGCATATGGATGGAGGACGAGCGTGGCTGGGGACCTACGGAGGACGAGACTGGCTGCAGACGGAGGAAGGACGAAATTGGCTGCAGACGGGGGAAGGACGAAAGTGGCTGCAGACCCAAGGAGATTATTGGCTGCAGACCTACGGAGGACGAGACTGGCTGCAGACGGAGGGAGGACGAGAGTGGCTGCAGGCCCGGGGAGGACGAGAGTGGCTACAGACCTACAGAGGACGAGCCTGGCTGCAGACCTATGGAGGACGAGACTGGCTGCAGACGGAGGGAGGACGAGACTGGCTGCAGACGGGGGAAGGACGAGGCTGGCTGCAGACCCAAGGAGCACAAAAGTTGTTGCAAACTCCGAGAGGACGAGAGTGGTTGCAGACTCAGGGAGGACGAGAGTGGCTGCAGACCTACGGAGCACAAAACTGGCTGCAGATTCAGGGAGCACGAGGCTGGCTGCAAACCCAGGGAGGACGAGACTGGCTGCAGACCCAGGCAGTACGTGACTGGCTGCAGACCCAGGGAGGCCGAGACTGGTTGCAGACCAAAGGAGTACGAGACTGGCTGCAGACACGGGCGGGACGAAACTGGCTGCAGACCCGGACAGGACGAAACTGGCTGCAGACCCAGACAGGACGAGATTGGCTGGAGGCACAGACAGGACAAGAGTGGCTACAGACCCAGGCTGGAGGAGACTGGCTGCAAACCCAGGCAGCACAAGAGTGGCTGCAGACCCAGGGAGGACGAGAGTGGCTGCAGACCCCGTGTGGGCAAGACTGGCTGCAGACTCCCCCTGGTCAGGCATGGCAGTCCACCCCTGCGGCCTCCGTCTGGGTGCTAATAGAAGAATTTGTGAGGACATTGGAAGCGATCGACGGGTATATCATTACCAGCGATGTGCCTTTACCGCCAGCTTTTCAAGTAATCCAGCAGTTCGAGACCTTGCCAGATTTCTTGATGTTTCCGGCGTTCCTGGCATTAAGACACCAGCATCATTCCACCTCTGCATTACCAGAAAGCCTTCTTCTACCAGACAAGGACATAATCCATGCTATGAATGCCTTCGAGAGGTTCGCACATGAAGCACAGGAACGAAGCCAATCAGCTTCCGACGCTCACAAGTACGCCTGTCACAACTGGGCTGTACATCTCTCGCGTGCTCCCCATCCATGGAATGACATGCTCAAGCACGTATACCAGGCTTTTTGGAATGATTATATTATTCCCTGGCTGGAAATGGAGTGGTGTTTGAAGGGTCTGCGATCTTGCCTCGCCGTCTTATCTGAAGGGCAAAAATCTGTGAAGGTGTGTGTTTCAACGATTCAAGGTAGCCACAACTGATGTCGCCTTATGTTCCATTGTATTTAGTCCATGATATGACGCCTTAATCTTCAATCCGGACTCTTGAGCCATTGACGCGCAGCCCGGCGCTAGCACTCCAATCTGTCACACCTACCCCTCGAGTTCTCTCAAGCTCTTGAGCAGTGGCGTGTTCAAAAGCCTGGTTGTACTATCATAGAGGTCACCCATGAGCGTAGTTTCTATGTATTTTTGCATCTGTTGTTTGGATCAAGTACGATTTGCCCATTTTGTAATGCATGGTATTTTATATAGCCTGGTAAAGCACTACGTCGCTGGTGCTGTATAGAAGCAGATCTAGCAACTGAAAGCCCTGCCGGCCGACTACATCGATAGCCATGGACAAGTGAATCCAAAGCAGCGCCTCATGATGCAATCTGAAACTCGTCACTCCCACTGTCAATCATCCTGCCGCTCTTCTTCAACAGCCGGCCCTGCGCACGGACAATGTTCTGCATCCGTTGCTCTGCGTCATCGACACCATACTGGTAGATTTAGCAGGACGCGAGCCACGACCTTTAAATGCACTAGATATTTATTTTTCCTATCAGGTAATGCATTGGGCCCGACCTCAGGCCCTTGGGGCCGAACCTCATAAAGCCAGGCCCAAGGATGAGGTCTATGTGCTGCATGGCTTAGTGGCTTCTGGTAAAGGACGATCAAATGACATTATTTCGAGCGGGGATCTGTAGGCGACATTGACGCGTTGGTACCAGCGATACTGCAAGAGAAAGAATAATAGGGCGAAAGGACTGTTTGTTGGGTTATTTGGGCGAGAAGCTCAAAGGGCTTTTCCGGTCCAAAACTTGGGACCGTCACTAAAGGCGCAAAGGTGAGCTGCGAGGGTAGGCTGGGCCCGATGAGATCATCTACTATGGAAGCGACTTTCAGAAGCGTACACCATGGGTTGGACAAAAGAGAGTAAACTGTCGTTTTTAACTCATCGTATGATCGTAGTGGTTAGATAAAAATTTTGTTCACATGCTGATCGGGGAGTGGTGGGCGGATGTAAAAAGACGTAGTGAAGAGTAGCCAATACTTAGAATGCTAAAGGACGCTGCGAGGTGGCCAGGAGTAAAGGTGCTGCACCACCTCGCTTATTTGCACGTAGACTAAGGGCATCAGAGAACTGACATGGTGCCACGTGGCTGTGGGAACTATAGGAGGACAGAATTTTGCTTCTGCTAAATATGGCTATGGATATTGCAACAGCGAAGAAAAGCAGCTAGTCTAAACAGATTTTACCAACTACATACAGAGACTCGGAAAGTCATTGATCAGAAGACTTGGATTGGTACATGAGACGAACGAAAATCACGTACCTATTTTCATGGCCATCTTATCTGATTCTTATGTGGGCTCCAGACAGCGTTAGCATCGAAATGGGCCAAGGGCAATCCACATTTATCATGATAGGTTCGCTGATGGAGTAAATCTACATGAGCATTAACAACACTCGAAGACGAAACCCACAAGGACCAAGGTCTGACGTGCCTGCATCGACGATGAGAAGTCACAAGTTACATACACGCACTCTTCGAAAGCGCGATAAATCCGCACAAGTCCAAAGTCCTTCTGCAAAATTCAAAGATGAGAGATATTTGCATCAGCAGTAGATGCTAATAACTACATCTGTGAGGCTGAAAGATGACAAAATTATTCGATCGATGACCGGTGACCAGTCGATGAGCCGATGACAGTCAACCTCGTCACGATAGTCGTGGGTCCACGGGCAGAAAACCTTATACGCCGGCGGCGCGCTCAAACTCCGTCTAAAATTTACCACACTCGTATCCCGAATAGATACGTACATTAACTAGACAGGGAGCGCCCATTTGAAATTCCACGTCTTCCTTCCCAACTTCCTCGGTCACCAAGTCTCAAGTATTCGTCGGTCACCCATACTCAAGAATGGCACCCTCAGACGAACTCGAGTACCTCAAGCACCTCGTAGCGCAGCTCAACGACAAAATTCACTGCGTTAGAGGCGAAAGCCAAGGCTGTCATTCCTCCGAGCAAGACCCCTGCTCAACAGCTTAGGACTATTCTTATGGGTCCTCCTGGTGCTGGTCAGTCTTTCTTATCTATATACATGGATAATTAATCTCCGGTGAGATGAATGTATTGACATCGATGACGGTTCACAGGGAAGGGAACGCAAGCCCCTCAGATACGCGACGAGTTCTGCGTCTGCCACCTGGCAACGGGCGACATGCTCCGCGAGCAAATAGCCAAGAAAACCGAGTTGGGGAGGATGGCTAAGAAAGTTATGGATGCCGGTGAACTGGTCACGGACGATATCATGGTTAACATGATCAAGGATCAGCTTGAGAATAACAAGGAGTGCAAGAACGGGTGCGTTTTATCCATCTCTTTTGATCTATTCGTGTCGGTTCTGATATGGGGCTCAGATTCGTGTTGGACGGTTTCCCGAGGACTGTTCCTCAAGCTGAGAAACTCGATTCTATGCTTGACTCCCGCGGTGAAAAGCTCGACAGCGTCGTCGAGCTCCTCATCCCTGATCAACTTCTCATCTCCCGAATCACCGGCCGTCTCATCCACTCGGCTTCAGGACGGACGTATCACAGAGAGTTCCAGTACGTCTCACACTAACGCTATGCACACAAAAACACTAATACATTCTCGTACTAGTCCGCCTAAAAAACCTATGACAGATGATGTCACAGGCGAGCCCCTCATCCAGCGCTCCGATGACAACGTAGAAACGCTGCGCAAACGTCTTGACACGTTCCACAAGCAGACTGGTCCTGTCGCAGAATACTATAAGACAAAGGGCTTGTGGCATGGTATCGATGCCGCTCAAAGTCCTAGCGTTGTTTGGGACAACCTTCGACAAGTGTTCCGGGCTCCACCGGCAAAGTCGTAATATATCGCGTGCTTTTGGGCTTGACCATATGTAGACCCTTCTCTTTCTTGCATATGCATACTGTCGTACACAGTACTTTCCATCTACAGATGTGCGCAACCAGAGAATTCTTGTCGAACAGCATGTACATAGAGCACCAAACTTGCGAGATACAGGTAAAACGATTATCGACGCATGTTAGTGAGATATTTTATTTCCGTAACTGAGCATGGCTGAACAATCACTCCACTTTGGATCCCTTCTTCCGCTCGCCTTTGACGTCACCTGCAAGCCACAAAGCTGAGAAAAGGAAAAATCCAACGCTGGTGCTGATAGCTCCTGCATAATACGGCCACGCGGCGCTCAAGAAACGCGGGTATTGGTCATGTCTCGGCGGCACGACAGGGACGGTCGTACTTGATTCGAGGTATGAGTAACTGATTATGAATCAATTAGTTGGGAAGACAACACGAAGATGAAGTAATGCACTAACCCCTTCCTCTTCCAGTTCAGGACAAACTTGAAAACACCATGTCTGTCAGGAGCGCGGAACTGGACTTGGTATGTACCAGGAGAGCCAGGAACAGCTGGCAGAGAGGTACGGATGTGAGGATCGAGCATCGTGAATTCTAACTGCAAGTCGTCGATACCGCTGTAAGGCTTCCATGTGGAGGTCTGGCTGTCGTACGCAGAGATATGCGCCGTATACACCTTTCACAAGACGCCACGTCAACCAAGTCCCACTCAAAACCAGTAAGTAAAACTTACAATCTCATCACTAGTAGTATACATCTCCGGCGCCCCACTCTCACCAACCCGATGATGGTCGACCCCATCAATCCTCAACTTCATCTTGTCCTGGAAAACCCACGCAGCCACATCCGCCACGAACAAAGCGTTCCCGGGAAGCTCCCCAGAAGGGAGCTCCTTCCCCGCATATTCGTCACTGAACATTTTCACGCCGCCTGCAAACACCACGCGCGAGTTCACGTTCGTTTGGAATCCAGTGACTAAGCCCATTTGGCTTCCTGCCCAGAGGCCTTCGCCACCTTTTTCGGAAGCGGTTACGAGGGCGTCGCTGTCAGTGTCGCTTGTGGGGTCAGCTGCGAAGCTTTCTGCGGGGGGCGCGGAGGATGGGGATGAGCATTGGGGTAGAGCCTAGTGCATGGGATGCGCCTGTGAACCAGACTGGGGGTATTCCTGGGGTGAGGATTGGACTTGATGATGAGACAGTGACAGGGATTGTGGTTGGAGGCCCTGAGCGAGCGGGGTGGTGGGAAATGAGTGGTGTTTCTGGAGGCGGGAGGATGAGTGAGAACTCTGCCGCGAGGCTTGTGAGGGGTGTTTGTTTTGGAGAGAGGGCGATGAGGAGGTTAGTGTTCTCTGAGAGCAGGCCTACGAGTGACTGCGGAGTGATGTCTTGTGCGTATGCTATGATTGGATTGAGGTTAGAAGGCTTGTACTAGGAATTTTGTACGCACATTTTGTGTCGGGCGCGAACAGGATGACGTGGTCATAGTTTGGCACGCCATAGTCGGTGATCGCAGGACTAGCGTCTTTGGGAGCACGGAACGTCAAATTATAGCCTCGTTCTACCAATAAATCAGTCAACACCAAACACCCATTGAAACTAAACACAAACCTTCAAGTCCACCAAAGAAAATCGAATAGTCCTCCCTGTCTAATGACGGGTCGAGAACCACAAGAACAGAACTCGAACTTGCAAAACTGAGTTTTGTAAGTGCAAGGAGAGTTATGAGCGCAGAGCTGAGAAGCCGCATCTCTTTAAAATGGCCGTTGTACCGTTGATGAGACCAGCGTTAATGCCAATTGCAACTGTCTAGTGTGTCGGTTGCGTGCAACCTTCCACGTCGGTAACTTTGATGTTCTATTTTTGGACGTGTTTGAGCGTGGCTGTGTACTGATAGTGATGTTTGGTGCTTGTTCTCGACGACGACTCGTACAGTGCCGGGACATTAAACTCGACGATCGACCCAGTGAGTTACTGGCATCCATGATTCTCTGTGTCACGATCCTGATGGTAACCTTTCTATTGAATTTTCAACAAACATCGCAGCGTCCTACTAATCGATCACACCGCGCTGCCAGTCATAGTAGGCACCCAAGGCGGCCTTGGGTGCCCATGATTGACATTATCATGGTCAGGTGTAGCGATGGGTTCTCCATGGTGTTGCTATACAGTATGAAGAGCCCGTCGCTGCACCTGTCTCGTTGTTGGGCGCAGCGGGTATTAATCGCCCAGGACTCGCCTGACGTTTCTGTTGCATTGTTTTGTTATCGCTGATTTCAGTCCTCAGTCTCCGGCTGGGCACAAAATTCCATATTTTAATGGCGGAACAGGCCTCTGTTTTGTTGAGCGAAAATGTAAGTGTGAATCTTTGCGATCACAGAGGAAGCTGATCATATAAGATATGGATTAGAATAAGCACGACAACCCGTATTGCAGTGTTAATGGAGATCGGAAAGGTGACGAAGAGGTCACGTTCATGTACGCAAGGAAAGGCTGAGTTACATAGAAGTGAGCCACTGTTTGATAGATCTTGATTGTGCAAGCACCAGTCTGAATCCTCGTTCCAGGATCTTATGGGACAAAACGTGAATATAAAGCAAGCTGGACAGTTGAATTGATGACGAACATTTCTTCATTCAGCTACTACTCTTCACAATTGCAAATTGTACGTGGACAATTTTGATGACGAGGCTGAAAGCTGTAAACACCCACAGCCCGACAGCCCGCTGGCTTTGCCATATTCGACATTGCTTGCTGGAGGATGTCTGGGAACCGGAGATCGTCGCTGATTGTGGGATGAATCCACTTTGGTTTTGACCTCAACGTTAGCATCAACCCTTACAATCACCAAAACTTTTTTCGTCGAGAAATCTCAAAGATGTTGCCCACGCCCGTGAAGGCGGCTCGTTTTCTCAAGCGTCTCGTAAGATCACCTAGCTTGAGATATCTAGTCAGAAAGGTGACATTGGTATTGAATTTTAGTGTTCTCGTGTCAACTGACGATGCTGCTCCAGCCTTTGATATGGGTCATTGTATTCTTCTATGTCTGCTTAGCTGCATTCATCCTCGCGGTCACTCCAGTTCGCATCACTCAATTCATGTATGACATCTCTCAAGACCTTCGATCTCTTCCATATGGGTACATGCTTCTTATCGTTGCCATGAGTGAGCATGTCTTGTATGCTTTCATCTGATGTTCGAACATGTTTGCCCTCAGTTATCACATCATTCCCCCCTTTCATCGGACATGGCACACTCCTTCACATGTTCGGTTTCACATACGGCATGTGGGGCTTCTTCCCTGCAGCGGTTGGAACAATGGCAGCCTCCACTATAGTTTTTGTTACCCTTCGGATGATGTTTGGCAAGAGGTTGCGTTTGCGGACTTCCACTAACCAGAAATGGCAGGCTCTGGAAGCTGTCATAGTCAGTGTGTTTAATTAGCATCGGCATATTTGCTTAGTAGAAGACGCCTACAGCGATCAAGAGGCATGCCCTTGATCATCCTCATCCGCATGTCTTCACTTGTGCCGTGGGCTTGGTCAAACTCGCTATTCGCAGTAAGCTTTTCAATTGTTTACTAGTATGATTTAGATCTAACGCCTTCACGTCAGAGCATAGCGTCGGTATCGTTTCTCCGGTTCTTCATAGCGACTTTGTTTGTCTTCCCAAAGGTCTGGGTAAACGTATTCATCGGATTTTGTCTTGCCAGACTCTCAGACAGCAAACAGAGAAATCGTATGTATACACGTGAGAACCCATGTCATCCCATTCTGCTCTCACTGATTCATGGTGCGCAGGAACAAAGTTTTTCAATGGCTTTTTAATTATCATTGGTAGTCTGTCAAGTGTTTTAGCCAGCTCGTTCGTGTCCACGTCACTGCTATTCCTAACGGAGCTCTACTCACCCTGTACAGGCTGATCTATTATTCCATCCGGAAGGAGATCAAACGTTTACGTGAAAGCGCGGAGCGTGACGAAATACCTGAAGAAGAATTTGAGGCGACAGAGGAAATGTCCTTATCTTGCTCTGCAATTTGACTTTCACTTCCTTGGTGAGCTCGTTGCAATGGGCAGTCTTATCTTGGTGGTGGGATTTACATGTATATTATCCACCTGTACTCATCGTTACTGCCATGTTCTCGATAGATCGATGCAGGTTGATCCTGTTGACTTTTGCTATAGCAGAACTTGCTGCAAAGGGACTGAGTTTCAGATCAGCAAGAGCAACACGTAACAATGCTCAGCAATGGGATTCCCCTCACGATCATACAAACACTGGTGAAGCAACACGCTGATTGGTAGCTGGTCATGAGTTATGAACTATTTTCGTCAAACTGACGCTCGTGAACATAATAGTCAAAAAGACGTGCGTCTAAGGAGCGGGGTCGAACACACAGCATCAGGTGTCAAAACCCAGTTCAGGGCGGATGATGCAGTTACACCATTACGCCCCTATGGAGAACGAAAGGAAAGACAAGGGTGGCAGTATATATATAAACATATGCACTCGCGGATGGCAAAACAGGAGAGTCTCTGAATGGTAGGGTCGAACCCTCGACGTCAGGTGCAAAAACCCAATTCGAGGCGGATGGTGCAGCTACACCATCACGCCCCTTTGGAATTACAACGGAAAGACGAGGACGGCAGTATATATATATGAACTTGTACTGTTAGCGGACGGGAAAACAGCATCTCATCTAAGAGCCTCTAGGGGGAGGAGTCGAACTCCCAATGTCAAGTATAAAAACTCAACGAGGTGGACGGTACAGTTACACTTGAACTTCTGCGGCAGGACCTACTGGCCTGGGGGTCCGGGGATTACTGAAATTACCAAAGAAGGAAAATCTGTCAACCTGATATGCTGTCACTTTGCTGTTGTAGTCACGTGAGAATCAAAGAACATCGTAAAAATTTGAAAACATAAACCTGTTTATAAAATCTAGAAACTCAAAACTACAACAATTGCAAAAACTGGCCAATTGCCTGCACATCGGAACAAGGTCAGAAGTTCACAACGCGAACCCCTAGTTATTGATGACACATCACGTAATATTGCATTTCGGAACCAATACTAGTGGCCAGGGCCCAGCAGATAGGACTAGCACCGTAGGGCCGGCTTTACTCAATTCCTACAGTCACAGAGGAAGCGCCTTGTCTACGATCGATGGGTATCGGGAAAAACTGCAACTGGGCTTATTTGAAGTTATGACTCACTTCAAAAACTCGAAGGGGTATGGTGTTTGGAATGAGCCGCAGTCACGGTATTTGATTGGAGTTTGCTGGTGTTGGGCGTTGAACGTTAAGCGCTGAGCACGGACATGTGTGTTGTGCGTTTTTTTTCTTTGACAGAGATGCCCGGGACGCTACTAGGCTGACTCGGAATAAATCTGATATACACCCAAAGACCTAGTAGGCCGCCAGCACCTCGCGGGAGCCTCTGAAAAACGTGCGACCCTTGGCCCTCTTGAGCGTCCAGATCAGTGAGACTGAGGCTATGTATCCGGTGCCTTGGGTCACAGTTGCTGCTCTCGGTAAGTCATAGCATGTAATCCTCTGCCAGTGCCTTGAGCTCTCCGAAGTTCAACATTTTGAAAGCTTCCTACTAGGTCTTCCTTGAACTTACTGCAATCACCTATACTGAAAAGTTTTCTACGGTTATTAATCGATTGATATTTAACTGCCGTACATTGTTTGTACGCGGTCTCTTACAACTTGAACACGACCGCGATCACATCAAGGTCACCCCACCTCGTCGACGCTGCTACGCTGACGGCTTCGCCCTCAATTATTCGCACTGTGAGTCACCCAGTAATTTTAATGTCCGGATCCCGCTGACCCACTTCCAGCCCATGGATGCAGCAGTGCGAGCAACAACTGAGGCTAGTGAGTCCGCCGACGAAGGGCTCCAAGTCAGTGAGGAATGGAAGACCCTCACAGGGATTCCTTGTATTACAGGTGGGATAACGGCGCTCGTCGGTAAGTCTCGTCACTACGCATTTTGCACCGATATCTTGACGCTATTTTAGCGTCTCTTGGTGGCACACTGCGTGGGCCCACTCGTGGTAACTTCCCTTGGAAAACTTTACCAAAAGAACTAGCCCGCCTCGGATATGTCCTCGTCGACTACCCTGAGAAGACTTTGATGCCTGGCGAGACGCGAGTTGATCTCGTTCATGCCAAAGGCACCAGGGATCTGACCGCCCAACATCGTCACAGTCTCATCAATGCCCTCAAGTCGGGCACCCTTACCATCCGAGCAGTTACAAGTGACGCTGCCCGCGCACGCCTCACCTCCTCAGAAGACCCCGTTATCATAGGAGAGGCCCCCCATACCTCGCTCCGCACACTCTCACGGCCGACGAATGTTCGCTGATGGCCGCATTGACTGGCAGGGTCTTCCCCGTCGTCTGTCTGTTCATTACAGGGGTCGTTTATCGCTAGCAAAAATTCCTATGCCGCTATCTCCTCATCAGAGCCAGAATGTAGAGGTGCAAAACAACACAGCCGATGATCGCAGTGGAGGTGTAGACGAAGACGATTCAGATTTTTATAAAGATGAAGATGGCGACGAAGACTGTTCGAATGATGACGGAAACGAAGCGAAGACGAAGCTGAGACTGAAAACAAAGGTGCCGAAAGCAAGGACGAAAACGGTGAAGATAATTATGAAGCCGACTCTTCAGTGCATGCTGCTCCGGGTGAACTTCCAGCAAGCCGCGGCAGTTCTACGAGGTTATCATCAGCGTCGTCTAGCCACGTCAAATCATCTAAAGCTAAATCAAAAAGAACACCACTACCTGGCTCTACTAGAGGTACCCCATCTCCCTCACCATCTCTTCATGCGCCTCCCCAGTCTCAGCCTTTCCCCTTGCCATCGTACGACCGCATCCCTCCCTTGGACCTGAGCATTGATCTTTCCTTGAAGGGGAAATTTCCATCAAGGACAGAGTTAGAATCCTCTTCCGAGCCTGACTTATCTTCCGTGTCTGAGATGCTCGCAAAGACATGTCCACCAGCATCACAGCCTTCCAAGTCCACCATTCCGAAAGGTCGAGTGCAAGGTTCTGCTCCCGCTGTCCGTTCACAGGGTGATATCTCTTTGAACCTCTCTAATTCACTGACGGTAATCCATGGTCTCCCATCTTCCCCCTCACTGCCAACGCCACAGCCCAAACGGCCACATCCTGCAGCTCACAAACGTTGTGCTCTAATAGAGCCCTCAAGCTCTTCGACTCCATTACATCTTGCTACTTCTAACGATGACGATGGGGAAAGGAACGAGAACAATCGCAAGGGGAAGAGAAAGGCTTCGATTGAATCAGTTCCCAGTTGTAAAGAGGACATTTCAACGGAGAACCTCCGCCCCACAAAGCATCGAAGGTTGGTAGGGGCTGCACCTGTAGTTCATAAACACGAACAATTCTGGATCCTTGATGGGAACACGGTCCTCGAGGTTGGAGGCGTGCTCTTCAAACTCCACCGTTCTAGGCTCGTTGATCAGTCGACGTTTTTTGCTGGCCTCTTGGATGAGCTTGATGTGCAGGTGGACGACAGTGTCGTGGTCGAAAGCGATGAAAACGGGACGGTGTACCACCTGTCAAACACCACATCAAAAGATCTTGAGGCACTGCTACAGCTCGATAGGAACCAAATGTAAGGAGACCTTTTGTTCATTTCGTACGATATTTACCGTCACTCTCAGGACATATTATTTTACTCCACCTCCATTCCCAGTCTTGGCTGCTATCATTCGTGCAGCGACTGCGTTAGGTTTCGGCACACATCGAGCTTTCGCCGTGAGACTCTTAGAGAACGCTTGGTCCTCGTCTCTGGCGGATCTCTCCACAGACGAGAAACCTAACGCAATGGAAGTTGTAGTCCTCGCACGGACTTGCGGTATTGAACGCGTGTTGAAGAGGGCCTTCTATGAAATGGTTCGGGTTCGGGTGGTGGACTATGGTCTCAGCGATAGCGAGTTGGTCGCTGACAATGGAGAAGGGTCCCAGGAAATCGGTCGCACAGACGAAAGGCGTCTGGAACGCATGAGAGAGCATCTCCTCTTGATGTGGTCCCAGGTTGCAAATCGAGTGGACAGTTCCTCCACATGTCCAAACCAACCAAAGGAGACATCCGGGAGTGTCCTTGGGTTCCCTGCAAGTACTGGGCCGAGTTCGTCTACTTCGCTGGCGCATTCCTCCAAATGTCCATCCCTATCTTCAAAGCGAGATGCTTGGGAGAGGCGCGTGCATGATTCTGGGCTCTACGACGAGTATCAGTTTGATCCTTTGTGCGGACTTCAAGCCTTGATTGACATCAAATGGGATGTGGACGAGGGCTGGTGCTCAGACTGTGTGCGGGCAAGACGAGACGCCTGGACACGACTGCGTCAAATAACTTGGGAGCATATAGGGGTCTTGATAGGTCTTGAAGCTTGACAATTGACCGACGACTGTGGCAATTAGACCCAATGATACCTGGGTACGTAAGTTTTGTACAACAACACATTTTGAGATTCTTGTTCACACTGCGTAATGAAGAAAGTGAAAGACAGAAACCTAGTTAATAGCGCCGTGAGTACGTGTGACCAGTTTCAGTGACATTCAGTCACCTCAAACTGCCGCTGACACAGACGAGGTCAAGGCATTTCGAAGACTAGGATTATGAGTCTTTGTTCCAGCACTTAATTCTTTCTAACACTGACTTCACATTTGTCGTGTCGACGTGTCTTCGTCGTTTGTAGTTCAACCCTACGGCGTTGTGGACGTCTTGCCCTACCATATGCCATGAATCGAGGGCCCGTCTTGCAATGGGACATTTTTTTGAATACTTTACTGAAATCGTTATATATTTAGCTCCGCATAATTCGACATTCAACTTACATAAAGCCATCTTCATTTCTCCGCCGCGTCCGAAATTGATTCTTAGCCTAATACCTCCCATGGCACCTTGGCTCGATGGAACTAGCATTCTGTCGTCTTGATTTTTTCGTAGGCGAACATTACTTATACATAGGTGACATCACAGTGTATAAAATCACCGGAGCCAACATTTCCCTCGTGCACCATGTCATGGAGGCCTGGGACGTCTATCCCATTTGACAGTTCGAAGGAGATGCGCGTCATCAATAACAGGTGAACTTGCTATCATTTCTCCTATGCAGTTCGCCGCAGTAATGCAAAAGAAAGGCATTTGATGAGATCCAACCACGACCTACCTGAAGCAGACCTGCAAAGCTCAATCTCCCACCAGGACAACATCAACTGATGCTACGAAAGGAGACAATAATCATGTTGATGACATCGACCTCTCCAGGGCCTTGAATGGCTCGAGTGAAGACATCGTTGGCAAAGTTTTGTATCTTTTGTATCGTTTTCTTCTCGCCATGCTCTTTAGAGGACAACCTTATGCTAGTCGCAAGTCGTTATGACCGACGCATTTTGTAATTTTGAATACATCTTCCGGTATCTTACTTCGTGTCCTGAAGTTATTGTTCCGAACCGTATCTTTCTTTTAATCTTCCAACCACATCTTCAATCAACTCACACTTCATAGGTTCCTGTCATATATCGGCTATGTCATGGTCGCCATGGTCAGCCTCTTTTCACTGTCCTAATTGAATACATGTACACCACAGTACCGCAATCCTTTCCGCATTTATTTTTCATCTCGTTCATGCTAAAGTGAGAAACAACGCTGATCACGCCACCCAGAATGACTTCTCGCAACTCAAGTACTCGCTCATACGAGATATTGGACTACTATTGCCTATCATACAACGGGAGTGTGATTCCCTATTCGTCGAGACCTTTTACGCAGATCTGTGCATTGCGTTTAATACTTGTGTATGTAATTAAAGGCCACGACGCACACCCCTGTATGGGCTGTAATTTTCCTCCATCTTGTCATCAGAGCAATGCAACAATGTCAGCCCGCACGGAGAGTGTAGCGCTCGAGACTCGCTTAGCGAGTTTCGGCCTTCTAGATGTGCCTAAGGCTGGAACTACTTTTCAGGAAAATAGTAACAAGATTCAAACGTATTTGTGGCCTACTTCAAACTGCCGTGTCACAATATTATTACCCAGGACTCGCTTGTTTTATGCCATCAAGTTCATACTCACCTGGATTCCCCTGTAATACAGTAGTGCATTGGCCAGTATATAAACACTATGAGAGTACATGGATTGTGTGGACGCAAATCTTCATTTTTCAATTCAGAAACATGAAACTCATAGTCAACACATAGTATACAATTCCACTGCTACAGGGGCCTACTTTACATACGAATCATCACTTGGTATTACATGTAGGTATACATCGCGCACGAAGGACTACGTACCAGCCAATTCTCGCCATCGATCTTTTACATCACGAGACGAGACGTCTTCACAATGTCGAGCATCATGCCCAGAGCGATTAAACCAAAACTCTGAGCTCCAAACACGCTCGGATCTTCCTTCAGGTTATCTTCTGCTACACACCACGCTGCCCAACAGCGCTTGAACGTTTCTGCCATCACTCGCTGTTCTGACTCTTCGCACCGTTCGTGGAAGGTGCAATCTTCGGAGTCTTCTTCCTCGTCCGTTTCTGTCTCTGGTGTACCTGGGATTTCGTCCTCATCCTGATCCGTTTCCGTCTCTGGTGTACCTGGGACTTCGTCCTCATCCTGATCCGTTTCTGTCTCTGGTGTACCTGGGGCTTCGTCCTCATCCTCATCCGTTTCTGAGTCTTCTTCCTCGTCCGTTTCTGTCTCTGGTGTACCTGGGATTTCGTCCTCATCCTGATCCGTTTCCGTCTCTGGTGTACCTGGGACTTCGTCCTCATCCTGATCCGTTTCCGTCTCTGGTGTACCTGGGACTTCGTCCTCATCCTGATCCGTTTCTGTCTCTGGTGTCCCCGGGTCATCTCCTTGGAGTTCTTCCCTGACCCTACGAACGAGCTCTTGCGTCTGAAAGTATCGTTAAAGAACCCGTAACGCAGAATGAATGTTACGCTGACCTGCAAGTTCATCGCGGAGACTGCATTCCGCCGACGATGATGGTCGGACCAATTCGCCATGATGGTCCCGCTCACCAGTTCGGCCTCGGAGACGTGAATATTCTTGTTTTTCGAAATTGTGTGCGCTTGCCCGACGATCAGTAGCTGTTCGCAATATGCGTTGAGTAGATATGTCATCTCCTCCATCAACTCTTCACTCGGATCGGTCAATCCTGGAAGGCCACGATGACGGAGGTCTACGTAAGAGAGCGCCACCTCCACAGTGGCTCCGTCCGATGGAGAGGAATCCCCGTTCCATGCAGTAGGTATCCCCCTCTTCATTGGCACCCGACGGAAGAGTTGACCGAGTAATTTTGGGCTGGTGTAGTATTGCCCGCCGGTGATATTAGCGCCTTCTTTGGCAAGAAAATCTGGCCTAGCTTGGGTCCTCCGAAGCCAAGGTAGGGATTTGAAGTTTACAGGAGTACCGCTCTTCGAAAATCGAGTGCCTGGGAGGCAAACCCCGCGAGTTGAATGCATTCCGTGCAATTTGGAGTCTTCAAGTCAGAAAACCTGAGATGACTTATGGCGATGGGACCAATGAGGTCGGCCTGAATCTATATTTCACAGTTCATCTTGCAGCCATTTAAACTTAAAGTCAGGATGTAACTCACATAGTCAATTACGAAATCTGCGACATCGGAGATGCCACACGCATTCGGTATCGATCTGATGGTCACTGCCGGATATTCTCCGGGTTTGAAGTGTTTCGTTGGTAGCAGTCTCGGCTATGGAAAGTTCAGGCATGAATGGATGTTTCGAAACTTTGAGCTTACATCAAGAATTAGATTGAAAATATCGCCATCAAGATCACCTCCACCCAGACATGATGCAAGCGCTCGTTCGCCCCTGTCGACGATATAATTCAGCGTGCCTTTGTACCGAATCATTAACAGGACTTACTCGCAGGAAAAAACGACGACATTCTTCAGGTGTTCCAACTCTGGCCGTTGTACGGCCCTCACAACTTGCAGATCGCCTGGGTGAATTTGTGGGCTGCGCGTTATGGCAACCTTTCCCGTGATGCTCTGAACAAATCCCGTCCTTTCATTAAACACGGTTGCATATATCTCTCCCTCTCTCAGGCAACCCCATTCATCGGAAACGCCAAGCAAGGTATACGAACCCGGCACTGCTATGTGCGCACGGTACTTTAGTTCCCGCAGGATGTACGTCTCGACGCACTGCAGCGAGCTTTCAATGAGCTTGCTGGTCCACAGAGACGGGTCATCTTCGGTGTCTCCAATTTCGAGTTGCAAAATGGACGATAGGTTTGTGAAGAGAGACGGTAGGTGGAAGGATGCCCCAAGTCCGTGTTGCTGAATAACTTTCGAGGCATTGGTACACGACGACCGGACGGATTGAGCTTTGTAGATGTCATCGTCCTGTAGTTCAATGATTCTTTGAGTCTCTACACCCAAGAATTCCATAAGAGAGATGAGTGGGCGATTAAGGAACACCGGTATTGGTTCCGCTGACGTCGATTGGACGTCAAAAGTAAGATTCTCGGGGGCATCAAACTTGATCTGCGACGGACGAAGGCGGACAAGCTTTCCTTGAATGGTGGGGTCTTGAACGACCATGCCTTTGGCCCCGCCAAGTCGAAATTGGAAGGCAGATGGAACATGTCGTAGCTTTGCAGATCGCTTTTTCCCCTTTTGCATAGACCTCCATATATCCCTGGCAAGCTCAACTGATATAGAGCTGCACCCGTCTGTCATAAGTCCGCCAGAAGGCGAGTATCTGTCGGGGCAACGAAAGTCTATTTCTTCGGGAAGAAGTGTAATTGATGGATCAGTACCAGAGAAGGCTTGAGACCACCTTGCAGCCAAACGAGCTGGTTGTTTGTGAAGTTTGGAGAAATTTCCCTAATGGTTGCATTCAGTTCAAGAGATCGATGAAGGCCAATGGCAGCAACTCACCAGGTTGTCTCGGATCGATTGTGCATTCAACAATTTCCCATCCTCATCCTTGAATGGCGTCACAAACCACACTGAATGTTCTTTCAGACCGCTCATAGAATATCCCAAGAACTGGAATTGGCGTCCAGCGACGCAACAGCCATTGAGGAGGATAGAGCGATATCGCACCCCCAAAAGGTCTATAATGGAACAATCGGCTTCCCGATGAAGCTTTGATCCATTCTCGTTCTGGAAACAGACACGCAGGAAGCACTCGGGATGTCCATAGCGACGTAAGACACTATTAGACTGGTCTGGGACAGGTCCCTCTAGGATATACCGTGTCGGCGTTACGATGAGATGGTAGGATAGGTAGACCCCACTCTGTGGTGGCGGAGCTAGAAGAGGACGGGGCTTTTGATGCTCTTTGATAAATTCTTGGGTAACTCGACGAAGAAGAGAAGGCAAACTCTCTTGGCTGGATTGCCGCCGTGCCCGGCGTTTGCGACGTTTTGTACGACTCGCACTGCGTCCTGCGAGCTCCGAGACAAAGGACCGAAATATTTCTGGCGCATCGTCGCCATGTTCAGCTTGCAATGATAGGATGACCTCCTTCAGCGAAAGAATGTCCGTCGCACTCAAAAGAGAATCTGCGACGGTCTTTTCTACTTCGAACCCAAGCTTGTATGGGATCTGAGAGAGTGTCTCGTGAAGCTTCTCAAAAGATGTAGTGTTCAAGGTGTGATCACGAATTCGGATATGGTGTTGTGTGGAGTAACGCAGATGGAGACGATTACAACATGCATAAGTGAACCTATCTGCGTCTGACTGGCTATTAAAGGCCAGCATCAGACTATGGCATCCCGGAGGCATGTGATCATTACGCCCCAAGCCCACCACACGACTAGTGTCGTCCAATATGTTATTAACCAAGGTGTACACAGGGGGCTCATCGGCACGGACGAACACAATAGCGGTGTCTTCATCCCGGTTACCTACCAGTGTCGCGATATTGTGAGGCGCATAAGATGCGGTGACGACTCGGGTTACGTGTCCAAAAATCTCCCCAAAGAGGTTGTCATTTGTGTTTTGTGACTTCTGTCGAGGCTCGAAAGTGAAGCGTATCTGCCTCGGCTCTGTATCACAAATGACATGAGCTGTGCCAGGAGGGGAGACTTGCGAAGAAAAAGATCCGTCCCGGCAGAAGCGGCCGAATGAGTAGCGGAGAAGCTGGAAAGACTGGTTTCTCCTGAGAAGCCTTTCCTGCTCTTCTCGCAACTGTATTGGGTCGCGCCATGGAACGTTATTCAACCTCTCAATACGGAACTCGTGGATCGCCTGCGTGCTCCTGCTGATGAGGACTGGTCGACCTTTGACGACAATCCCTGCGCCACCATGAGCACGCAAGAAAGTGACCCCAGCATCCTCAGTTGGCAGAGTAAGGGTGCCTTGCTGTCCGTTAGGGTGTGACTCGTCCGAGAGGTGAATTTCAAAATTCAGGAGAGGACCGGTTTGAAAAGGGGGCTTGTGAAGTATCTTGGCGAACGCGTTTGTCAAGTCATCTGTAGTCACTGCCAGAGCGATGTTGCGCAAGGAAATCTCCATCTATCCAGGTCAATGTCAAGTGGACGTTTGGATTGTGAAAGGGCCACTCACATCGTGTGACTGTCGATTAGCACCAGCGAGACAGACGATTGCATTGGCACTTAAATATGAGCTGGGTTCTTGATCACGGACCAACCCTATAGAAGCCAGATCAGAAGATAACCACCAATGCGGATGTGATATCATGACACGGGGTCATGATACTGTGCACCTTTCCCTTTCCTAACAATTACTCAGTATCAAGCGCCGTGCCAAGCTATCGGGTTGAAATGGAAGGCAAATGAGACACCACTTCGTCTCCCCAGCGGCGCTATCCGCCTGCTAGATATATCATAGTCTATAGAACTGCGATAGTGAGCCTGGCCCCACGATCCAGGAATATGGTAATCAGGAGTTTTTTCACCGCTCTATCGTCACTGGCCAAGTCTTTTCTGACCTGAGCATCCCTCCTACGAGCGGCGACGATCAGTTCTATCTTTGGTCTCGTCTCACCATCATGATAAGGCTCACCTCACGCGCGCGATCTAAGTCTTGTGACAGCGGCAGAAGCCAAGGAAGTGTATGATTTTGGATACAAGTAAGTATTTTGAGTGCAATCTGCCAAACAAGATTTGGATCTGATAGGAGAGCATAGGTCAACCTTGGTCCTTATCCTTCCTGAGATGCGGACCGCCGCATAAAAGTAACCACTTCCTTCCGTGGATTCACAACATTGGCCCTCAAACCTGTGAGCCGTATCCTGACCCAGATACAGAAGGTGGACATACTTGGTTCTCTTGCGTTTACCAAATATCTTGATTACTTGGGGAAGTATACGTGTCTCCTAGTCCTTGATTGCTCTATATTTAGTAGTTGATCCTTCCGGAGCACAGTACCTTGAAGGTCCATTGGCCATGGGGCTCACTTGAGACATGCTTGGTCGATGGAAATCCTGAAACATACCAAAATCATAATATTCCACACTTCTCTGACATCTTAGGTGAACCCACCGTTCTGCTTCATCCTGTACCGTGGACTGAGCTGTGAGACAATAATTCACCATACTTTGCCGTTTCAGTAGCTTCCCGCACCTGCAGATTAACCGTTTGAAGAACGAGGATTCAGAGTATAATACTAGGGCATCAAGCACAGGCATTCCAAGACTTTAAATGCTGGCCGAATAACCCGTTGATCTGGTGAAGCGCAACTATATATGAGTTTATATTTTTTCCTGAATGTCTTTAAAAGATAGATGAGAAGTTAGCGAGGACAAATAAGCGGTCGCCTGAATGCTCGTTATCCTGTAGTGGACTACGATTGGCTCGTAGACAGCAAGTATGCTCTGGTTTCGGGTAGCTGTATTCTTCCTTTGCAAACAGACCACTTGCCGAAAATAGCGGCACTGAGAGCGCATAAAATAGAATCCGAGAGATAGCGAAGATGTCATTAAGATGGCGTGTAGCATTGTCAGTAATGCAAGTCACTATTACTGTTGCAGGAAATTAGGTGCGAGTCATCGAGAATAATGGACACTTACAGTACGATGGTTAACTTCGGTTACTGATGGTTGACAGATCTGCTACAGAAGCAGAAGTCGAAGCTTCGCCAATGTGCATTCACAGTTATCCACTGCGCGAGTAGACGCCGCAGAGGAGAGATCAGTTCCACGAAGCTCAATCAATCTCATCACTGGTCAGAAAGACCACACCGTCCGAAGAATGAAGGGTGTGTAGACCATATCTTTGACAGTATCTTGATACTCCTGCGGTTGAACTCGTTGGACGACATCCCAACATAGTCATTTGGCAACTTTACGACGACTTTTCAGGGCACTACTGTGAGACATGGAACTTCGGGGCGGAACACGAGTCATTTAAAGACTACTTGGAGCGGTAGACGGGATCCTATGGTTTAAGCCATTGTTCAGGCCATGTGCATGAATAACGAAAAAGTGTAGCCTGGCGTATAGACTATGCGTGTGAATTTTCACGTCACGTTGACAAAGTTATATTTCGTGCAGTTGTTACACACTTCTGCCAAAGCGTCTCTCTATATCGTGGTCCTGTGCATACCTATTTCGCAGGACTTCACGACTTGCTGGCACTATATGGTTGACTCCACCAGCGATTCTGCAGGCCCTGTTTCTTCTCCTACCGTCTCCTCAGTCCTCGGCATAAAGGGGTCCCTTCGTTTTCGCCGGCATGGTGCAAGTCAGAAGGCACACGTCGTCCTACGACGCGTAGAACTTTCTGAAGAGTCTGGAAATGATACTGGTAAAAGGCCTGTAGCATACTTTAGCCTTTTCGCACAGAAAAGAATCGAGGTCAAGCCTGGCAAGGAGATTTTACTAGCCGTAGCTTCCGAGGATGGATCTTTCACTGACCAAGCCGTCATTTTCGAGGGAGATCTTTTTGGTTCAGATACACAAACTGAAACCGAACAAGAAATGCAAGATAATGTCGAACATGTTGAGGTTCCATTCGTCCCTCCAAAAATGAGGAGAACCTGGAACAAGGCATATGAACAGGTGAGCGTAGTGCCAGGTGAGTGATACATGCTTGACCACGAGGGGTACTTTTCAATGTGCTATTTACCATGTAGATAGCGCCCACCGCCCGCCACCGCCACCTGAGCGTGTATCAGTGGGTATCCAGGCTCAGCCATCATGGGCAGTGAGTTCAGTCCAAGCAATTCCAATAACGTCTCCTGTTCGAATCGGACAACGCCTATCACTTCCCGAGAACAAAGAAGATTTGAGCCTCGATACACCCCTGTCGGATGTAGTGGGACAATGTCCTGCTCCTCAAAAATTATCTTTATCTCCGGCTCTTAATGCTGCTGTGAGTGCGCTTTCACTTACTTCCGAGCATGATCCTGAGACACAGTAGATAATGGACGAAGATCGTGAACGTAGCTTGTCACCAATGAGTTTGGGCTCTCCGTCTAGCACTCCTCCTCAATCTCCCATTGTCGAGCACATACCGAATGTTTTCAGAGTTCAAAGCCCTGTAACAGAACCTCCAAGAAGCTCTCAAGACAGCGGTATGGACCTCTCAAGCGACTCACAAGATGAGAAGCAGATTGAAGATGATCTTCGCCACCCAGGGGACACTAGCAGTTTACCCGCAGAACCTAGCACTCCCACTTCTGAGACTGACATGGATCTCCAGTCCTCTCCTAGTTCTGCATCTTCCTCGTCGTCTGATATACCTGGTCTTGTAACATCATGGCGTGCACCTGCGCCACCTCATCGACCCGTGGAACCTGAGCTGGAACAGGAACCAGTTTCACCTCCGAAAACAGTTCTTCCTTCTCTTCCCCCTGCACAATCCTCTCTACAACCATCTATTTCTGAGCGAATACCTGCTTCTCCAAAAAAGTCTCCACCTTCTGCAGTGCCTCCTGCCGTCAATAAACTTGTGACTCTGCCTCCAAGACTGACAATAAGTGTTCCAAAGAAACCGGCGATCGTCAATCCATTCGTTTCTGGTGGATTTATGACAGAGTTTGTTGGTTCGCCTGCATCGCTTACTGCCCAAAAATCGCTACCACCGAAGTCCCGCACCGGCTCACCGAACATATCGGAGGCACAGGCAAGTATTACAGTTCTGATGATGGACTATTCGACTTACATATCAATCACTCAGTCGACTCCTACGCCCATCTCAACGCCTGCACCCCCACGTCCCAATCCTCCACTTCACGCACCTACATTCGTTCCTGCTTCTTGCACTGTAACCACTTCCCTGTCCCCTTGCGCACCTTCATCTCAGTTTCCAACAAGGCCTCCCTCTCCACCTCCAGCAGTGCCTGCAAGACCATCTACTCAAGAGCAACGTCTTACCGCAGCCCCCTTACCCCCAACCCTTCCATCTGTGCCTCAGCCGCCACGAACTCAAGCATACCCCAGTTCTCTCCCCCCTCGTCCGTCAGAAACTGTAATCGCTTACTCCAATAAGGTGCCTTACAAGCCCGGTTATTCACCTTTAACGTCAGCCAGCGATGCGAGAATATCCTATAATGCTACCGGAACAATATCCAATCCTTTGAACATTCGTCCTTCACGATTTGCCCCACTCAAAGCTACTCCAATCCAGTCTCAGCATGCGCCAAAGAAACCGTTGGCAATTGGTAATGGCTGGCCGCACACACGACAAACTAACGGAAATGGCTCTACGTCTATATCCCCTGTGACATCCAAGGCTTTACCACCACCTACAGGTGCTCATCGGCCCCTCACACCAGAGAGCACTCGCTCGTCAACAACACCACCAGGTCTTTCAAATTTTGTCGCATATACCTCCCCATCTCCTCCTGGTTTTTTGCATAGGTCGCTAAAGGACAAGCCCCCAACAGACTCTCCATCCAGTTCCGGCGATCCCAACATCAAACACGGTAAGAATGCGTCTCTGTTAGGATCTTCGCACTTCACTCATGTCTTTTCAGAATTTATGGACGTTCCATTACCACCCACGCCTACGACAATTGTGAAGCAGAAAATCTCGATACAGTCACCAAGGCCTGTGTTGCCGGCTTCAGCCACATCTCCCAGTATTCTCCGATTTTCTAGTCAGTCCAACAGTGCGACACCGCCGTCCGACAGCAAAGGCAAGAAACGGGCGATGTCTACAGCGTCTGATGTGGAAAGCACGCGTCCGCGGAAGCGTGCACATCCCTGGCCCACACAAGAGAGTATGTATTCCACACGGATCAAGAGTGATAGCGATGCTGGCGTCAGAGAGATCGTTTTCAGCTCAGACGGTGAACGAATGGCTGTCGTATGTTCGTCTCTGCCATTCCTTTTCATTCTCCTACTTCGTGCCAATCTCCTGAATATAGGTCATGACCGAACGATTCGAATATGGAGTGTATCAAATCGAGTCGAAACTGCCCGTCTTGCGCAAAACTCGCCAATATCATCTGTTGCTTGGATGACAGATGACAATGGTATCATCACGCTGGGACAAGATGGTATGATCAGTAAATGGACGCGAAATGCAAGTGTTGATATTCTTGGTCACGAGGTTGACTTTGGCTGACCATCTGAACCAGAACCAGAATCACTGGCAATGGGCGAAGCTCCTCGATGCGGGGAAGGAGGAATCCATCAGCTTCACCTACAACAGGGATCGCCTTGCTGTTGCGTTTCCTCGCTTCGGTGTGAGGGTGTGGCTATGGATCAAAGGTCTGTGCTTCTCTCGGGTTTCAGAAAGCATTATTAGATCTGTCACAGGCACATGGCAACCACAGCGGTCCATTCTTCGACAGAATGTGACGTGTATCAAGTTCGTCGAGGACGGTGAGGCATTACTTGGAGGCACTAGCGACGGCGTATTGTGAGGGCATCTTAAAGTGTTGCACTGGTAACCTCTGATAACAGATCGCAATAGATGGTATTGTCAAGTGCCCAATGGGACCCTTCGAGCCTACGCATTTCTCAAAGCTAAAATGTACGGACCTAATAATTTCTGGTTGCCTAATCTCACGGCTGACATGACCTATGCGACAGACGACACCTGGACGTCAGTCCGAACGGAACTCAGGCACTTGTGTCTCAAGTGGGCGCTCGTGCTCATCTTGTAGGCATTCAAGGGATGGATCGCAAAGGCAAAATCGAGCAAGTATATGCGATGAACGGAGATTCGACAAGTGACGCGAAACAATCCACCCCTGCGGTGTTCGTCAATGGTGGTCGTTCTGTAGTGTTCCATAGCAGAGAATCTTCTTGTTTGGTCTGGAACAAAACGAAAGGCGAGGTCTTGAGTGGTCTGGATCATGGGGATAGTGAGTCAATTGTGATCATTGCTCGGCTTCTCGCTGACTTCATGGCTTCTGATGTAGATGAGCAAACCCAGGCCGTCGCAGTCAGTATACTTGGTTTCCTTTTGCGATTTGCTATATTAAATTGCGTCATAGGGCTTTGACCGTGCATCCCATTCATACATCGTCACGGGAACTGCACAAGGCCTTTTGTCGTGGTGGAACTCCCCTCCCGATCAGTGACTGTAGGTAAGAACATGTAGTACTACTTTTAGCGCACTTGCTCATCACGAACATTGTCTCCGTGTCAAGCAACCTTCTTGATTGATTGAGTGAAACATGCTAATTCCCTCTGGAAGGATGCAATGTACCAGTACTTTGCATGTGCAACCTGGCTAAATTATGATATGAGCATTCTATAATTTCTGTATGGACTATTCGTTGTGGTGATTCTAGGATAATTGATTCGGAACCTGGACAACGAGAACGGTGAAATTTTCTAAGTTTAACAGACACCCTCAAAGAACTAAGGCAGTACTAGTGTTTGGCATTATTTGGCTGATTAGGGCCGGTTCGTCGGGTCAAGCGCACTGCATGATTAGAAGTCGTAGTTGAACTCCTTCGTTGCTCGTCGTCGTCGCCAACATCGACACCGTAGTTTGTCATTTCTTCCACCGACGTACGTTCAACCGCCTCCTTCGCTTTCGCCGCCACTATTCGCTGCTTAACCGATTCAACTGACTTAGGTTCTGTTCGTAAATTAGAGTCAACCTTCTCTGTCGTGATTGGGTTAATAGCATTTCCCCGCTTCAACTCTGCTCGAATTTTCCGGAACAATTGGTAAGATTTCTCTTCATTTGCCCTATTATATTACCCAACAGCCGAGGTTTTCACCCTCCATGGTTGCGTGGTTGTCATGCAGTCCTGCATGCTGCAGGCGTTCTAAAAGCGGCCCTTGAATGCGTGGTCGACGCGTGTGCTGACTGCTTTTTTCAATTTGATAGCCAAGTTTGTCACGTAGAACTATCTCAACGACATGCAGACTATCAAGGTTGTAGTGGTGGGGGACGGTGCTGTAGGCAAGGTGCGTGACGTGTTATATTTGTATGCCCTGGACTTTGACCCGTGTGGCCGATATCGTCAGACTTGTTTGTTGATTTCATACACCACGAACAAATTTCCAAGCGACTATGTCCCGACTGTAAGTTCATTCCGCAAGACCGCCCAACACTACATGCTAAATAAGCACAGGTCTTCGATAACTATGCAGTCACCGTAATGATTGGTGAAGATCCTTACACGCTAGGTCTTTTCGACACCGCCGGTTCGTGTCTTTTGTAGTCTCCGTCGTAGTTACGCTTCATACAATCGCTCACACATCACTTCCACATAAAAGGGCAAGAGGATTATGACCGTCTCCGGCCACTGTCGTACCCCCAAACCGATGTCTTCCTTGTTTGCTTTAGTGTAACATCCCCTCCATCCTTCGAGAACGTGAGGGAGAAATGGATCCCAGAGGTGCACCATCATTGTCCGGGCGTCCCATGTCTTATCGTTGGGACGCAAATCGATCTGCGGGACGACGCTCAGGTGATCGAGAAGCTCTCCAGGCAGAAGCAACGACCGGTGCCGACCGAGCACGGCGAGAGGCTTTCGAGAGAGCTCGGTGCTGTCAAGTACGTGGAGTGCTCAGCTCTGACGCAGAAAGGGTTGAAGAACGTTTTCGACGAGGTTCGTGAATTCTTTGACAAATTCATCTGAATGATTGGCTGATAACCCACAAGGCTATTGTTGCTGCGCTGGAGCCACCCGTGGTTAAGAAGACACATAAATGCGTCGTCGTTTAATGAATGATCCATCACGACGGTACAGCTTGTTCTATCTTCTTATGACTCCTTTACGCCTTGTTCTGCCTCATATATCCTTCTCATCTTTTTTATGTCGTTTCTCTCGTTGCGCCAAGACATCATGATTTTCCCCAGTCCTGTAGCATTTGTTCTCTTCCGCACGAGCTGAGTGGACCATGAGGCTATGCTCATGCTCTTAGAGAAGCTGATCTTGTCTGTCTTTCTCACACCACAATTGATGAATAGTTCGTATTGTTGGAAACTGTTGGGTTTGATAGGAATTTAATACCCATGACGGGGACTTCTCATGTCTATTCATTACAGATTAGAGATAGCTTCGAAGTAGGGTAGAACTGTGTGTTGGGGAGCCTATGGAAACACAGATCTGACTAGGGCTTCAGACACTATTCCCATCATACACACAGGTCATTTCTTGATTATAGTAGCGATAGTTCAGGTGCCTTGCAAGAATGTGTGAGAGGCGTCCAGGGGCGCTGTGTGATAACTCACCATCGCTCGACTCTCGAATGCAAGCCAATCTCCTGTTCCAGTTGGTAGAAGACCCATAGAACGACACTTCCAGAGGCCAACTGCAAGCGTTAACAGGTTGCACGCAATGTATGCTATCTTCTGGAGAGGAAGGACCTTGGGTGACTTGACGCTTGCAGGTGTAGGCGCAAATGGTGCGAATGCTACCTCGACAATAAGAGATGTGACAAATACATTAAATGAACAGACACGTACCTGTATTCATACCAGCAATATTTTTAAAAGGCGAGAGGAGAAGCATGAACACGATACCCATGCTGAAGATTTGTACACCTCCCCCAGACATGTACAACATGAATGCCTGCATAGGGAGAGACTTGGCCGGCGAAATGGCGAGATCCCAAGCGCGTTTGTCTTTCAGCGATGCATACGACGACGACGACGTCGTCGTCGTTGTTGTTGTTGAAGCCTTGGCTGGTGCTCTGGACTGTTGAAAGCATTAGCTTTAACGATTAGAAATGGGCATAAGGACTGACGCTTGGAGCAGAGCTTGAAAATCCTGGAGGAGGAGGAAGGTTCCTCCATTTGCTGTGATCTAGGGATGCATACTCCAGGTTGAAGCAGTTTGCCATCTTTGAAAACACCGTCTAAGTGGGTGTCGGACAGAGAGTACTACGTCCCACCAAAGTGACCGAACATCCAATAAATTCCAATTAGGCAATTGAGTTCTTCGGGTACCTGAAGTTATCAGGGATGAAGCTTTTGAAGTATTGTAACTTATACGAGCTCTCGGATTTCATCAGGATCCATCTAAACATTGAAGTATTACTAGCTAATAACAGACTCTGCTCTAGACGTCAACGACTTCAAGCCTGGTGGACGCCGGCGCTACTCGGATAAGTTCAAATGTAGCAAATATAAATCCTATCCTTGTAGAGCCATGAGTCCCCTAAGTCAAACTCTTGAACACTGAACCTCCTGTCCGATACGACCTCGACTATTCGTCACACCTAGGGGACTGAAGTCCATCATATGTAATATGAACTCCCTACGACCGAGTCTGAAATAACAGGTGCGAATGCCTGCAAAACTCGATTTCCGCTAACGTGAATTTGCACTTGTATGGACGCTGGAAAATACGAGTATTTGAAGAGCCCCAGCGTTCCCCATGATGGTATTGGGCTTGCTGCTTACCATTCCGTCAAGATCGAAGAAAACCCTCGCGGACTCGGAGATGATGAGAGATCGTGATAAGGCAGAGTATCTGATGTTTCCGAGGCGTACATAGTATGTTGGGCTTCTTGCATCTGCGGCTGTGAGCTATGCTCAATATCATCCATCGGAAGGAGGTACTGTTTCTCCGGGAATGAGACGGGGAGCAAAAGGCATGCCAGGCGTCTGAAATGTGTCCTCTTCAATTTGAAATCAACAGCCTGCAGCAATCTATTGTTTCCGAGAAAAAAAAATCTATTCCAAATCTTTGGTGACTTTTCTCGATGAGGATGCTCTAAATTGAGAATTCCAGTTTTTCAACTATTTCTGACCAAAGCTCACATTGGATGTCGCTGAGTGTTGCCAGTCCCAAATCTGCAGCTCCCACATCTCCTCGAATTTAGCCTTGGCTAAATTATCATATGGAACTGTCATTAATAACGCCGTAGCAAGGCTATGTGCCTCTCAAAACTTTTGAGTTCCGTACTCGTTGTTTTGTAGTTGTTGTCGTAGTATGCAGGCGGCTCCAGCAGAAACAGTCTCCGTCCAGCAGCTTGTGGGTGAACATTGCCACAACCCAGGGTTCCGATGTCGATATATTATTGACTGTCTCGTGAGCGTTGTCATTAACAACACGATCAGGTTTTGAGCTGGGTCCAGTGTTGAATGAATGGATTTCAAACTTGAACCATGCATGGGCTCTGCCCCTCAAGAGTTAGGTGCTTAGAAACAGGAGTGAGATCGTCCGTCGTGGTGTTTGGGACAGGGAGCAGCCGTTGGCCACTGAGTTCGACGATATACTAGAGCTCGGTGGAGGACATGTACGTCTGGCGAATCCGACATCCAGATTCTCCTTGAATGTTGCAAATGTAGTCAAAATGTAGTTGCAACGCGCTGTTGTTGAGCTAGAGGAGCCGTAAACACCACAGTGAGTAGTATGTAGTGTGCTGGCTGCCAGCGCTGAGCGGACTGTCAACTTGAGGCTTCAGATGCTCAGCCTTTGAAAATCCCTTTTAGTGCTTCAGGCGCTAAGTCCATCGTTTTCGTTCCCGCGCCGTTATGTCTCTTCAGCCATTCATTTCTCTGTATCGATATGCTGTCGAACCAATAGCACCATTTACCTGGTTCGGTACCAAGGTCTGCTCCCTCGACTTGGTAGCCGTGTTCAGGCTTTGCATCGCTTTGAGACAGCTGAGGGAAATTCTGCATGCCAAACACTGTCAGCGAACCGCTGGAGAGAATAGACTCGCACTTGTAGAAGAGAGGTCCTTCACGAGAGACGCATGTACCATGCTGACGATTGTATTCGGAGGAGAGGCTATCATAGGTACCACTAGCTTTTTGTGTAGGGAGATGTCGGGACTGCGCATGCTGACTGCTCCTTATGCGCAGGCCCTCTACTTGGAATTATGCCATCTTTCATGTTCTCGGGTGTTTCTCCCGGATTGTACATCGCCGCACAAGCGATTGTAGAGTATATCCCCTGTCCTGCCGTCCATGTCACTCAGCACCGAGCTTCCTTTATCCATTGTCGACGGATTTACGCGCGCAATGCTCCTCTGCAGCCTTATACCACCAGTCATCGTCACCCACACTTCCCCTGTCATCGCATCTTCCCCATGGGCTCTACTTCTCTCGTCTCTCGTATGTGATAGCTACCCGTCATGATTTCCGTCTAACCGCCCTTACCCACAGGTCATCACCAATGGCGGCTTCTTCATAACGAACATGTTCTCGTTCATGGAGCCCACCCCGTTTACACTGACGACCCCCGATGAGCTCAAGCCCTATGGCTGGACAGCCACTGACATCTGGTCCGCCCCGCTTATCACGGGACTCTATGCGCTCCTCACACACGCCCAACCGTTCTGGGCCGAGTTACACAGTATAATTTCGATTGCCGTCGGAGGCGGTAAAGTTAGTCCTATGGACCCAGAGTCCGCCCGTGCGCTGTGCGCGCTAATTCTCGCAGTATTTTTCTCCACCCGGGCTGCGAAGAACTTTGGGCTTATCTGGAAGAAGAGTAAGTTCTATGAGCTGTTTTTTTATGCTGGGGCGGTACTGATGGCTCTTAAGGCGTTTCAGAGAAGATCAAGACGCAATGAATACCCAGCGTGATACCGATTTATACCACTCGCTATAGATCTACATGATATTTATGAATGTTATGTCCTTTCCACGAATATTATGTCCGAGCGGTTCAGCGGTGCGTTGAGAGCCTGTTGAAAAACTTTACAAGACATTGAGGCCTCAGGACTGTCTAGAACATACATATATATATGATCGAGTGTGTTCCCCAGGCTGGTGCATACATGGTCGACACAGATATCCCTATGCACGGGAAGATGTTTGACGTGACTACACAATTTATCGGTGTACGACAAATGTTAGATGCTTGCGTGGCCCAGTGCCACTACAATTTGTTACAAAATCAGAACGATATCACTAAATTGCAATCCCAGACGTCTTGATGCGATGAGTCTCTCAAAAAACACTCAGTTGGAGGGTTCATTGAATACACAGAACTAAAATTACCGTTTATGACAGAGCAGAAAGCTTTCAGTGGTTTCGCAAAATAAAAGGTTATTTTTGACTGGCGAAAATTATTCGTGAGTACAATTGCCAGCGTCCTTATATAGGTGCTGTCTCCTAATGACACCCACATCGACAGCAAAGCATTTAGCAAGAAGATCATGAAAGTGCTCCGTGACATCCATGCATTGTCCTTTTGTTTAATCTCTCCTGTCAGCGTGACACCGACAGAACCGTACATCCATCGGCTGCCAGTGGAACTTCTACAACAAATATTCTTGTTCATCGTTAACAGTGCGCCAGACTATCCGAGTATATTTTCACGCAGATTTTTCACTATTTCGGCCAACGTTGCCAGCTCTCCCCTAGTCTTGACCAGGGTGTGCCACCGTTGGCGAGTTGTTGCGCATTCAACAGAAGGAGTCTGGTCGCGCATCCAGGTCGTGCTCCCTGGGGAAGTTAGATCATTCGGACCATTTCTTCCACATCTTCTCCAGTGTTGGCTTGCTCGCTCTGGTAGTTTGCCCCTCACCCTTCACATTGTTAACCGTTCCCCAATTCCCGACTGGATAATAACAGCGGCAAACTCTCGAATCCTCGATATCCTCCTTTCCGAGAGCAGGCGTTGGGAAACGGTCGTTATGCCACCCACATGTGACTGGGATGTTAACTTCGACACACCTCAGTTGAGAGCCTTGGAATGTGGTCCTGCTGATCTCAAAAAATTCTATGCACCAAATATTTCTCGCCTATACATCAATACTCATCGCTATCTGGCCCCTCGAACCAGACTGCGCATCCCCTTTTACAAAGATCTACGTCATCTCCACTTCCGGGGCGCTTCCGTGTGTGCTTTATGCTCCACTATAACCGATTTCCCTCATCTGGAGACCATCGCGATTGATAAAATATACTTCTTCCATGTTCCTGGTGCCAGCAGTTATTCAGCGACACTTGAGTCGATGACCCTCCCTCTCCCCTCCTCGCGTCGCTTGCGGCAAGAATTCATCGAAATGTTCAGCCTCCTTCATCTTCCCATTTTCCGGAAATTAACTCTGGTTGGAACACCAAAAAAAACCACAAGTTGATTGTCTTTCGTCGATGTTGGCGGTGGCACCTTTCCGGGTGCCGGTGGTAGATTTTCAGACGGACGCACCGTTGAGGAAAGCTTGTATGAACCGTATTGAGTCGTTGTTCTCAGTTGTGGGCGAGGTTACGTTTTGTGGGTAAGTGCTCCGCTATCTCGACTCATGCACTTGGTCATGCTTATCTTGTCTAGAAACGCGCTTCAGATCGATGAGTATCGGAATTCGCGACGAAAGAGGAGATTGAAGCTACGTTAGTCGAGATAAGTATACATATACGAAGTACATGCCGATGAATTCTGCCATGTCTTGAAGTTAAGTTTCACATCGAGTTTGAGCAATGTAATCAGTCACATCCTTGCCTTGGGCGAATTTACCTTATTCTCTACCTTTTCAATATTCGCACCACTACCTTCCAACTAGTCGACAGCCCGAAGAGGTAGTCAATCTCATCAACGATAGTTGTCAACACATCATGCTGAAGAACCTCCCTCGAAACGGAAGACTTCTTCTACGCCCTATATGCCAAATTATTCAAGGATGCAAAGAATCCCCAATCTACAAAGAAAACTCATCGTCGACACCAAGGAATTTCCTTTCCACTCCCAGACGCACCGTCATTAAAGATCTCCTGCATACCATCTGTGAGCTTCCACCACCTCTGCGTCTCCTCCTCGTCCCCAATAGCTTTCATGTTTTTCTCAAAGTCACTACCCGTGTACTTGAAGTTTGCGATGAGCAAATTCAACGGCGGGTAATGGTTCTATCGAGTAGTCCACGATGTGGTGCCGTCTAAGGGCGTTGACTCCGTTGAGGATGCCAGGCTAGACGTTCCTGTGGCGCTTTTTGTACTCGTCCGCGCATTCTGGTTTGAGCTGTGATGAACGGTCAGGGGTTTGGACATATATTACAGAAAGCGAGGACCTGTACACACCTTGATAATCTGGCAAATACGCTTGGTATGTGAAACAGACATTGAAAGAGCCACTAACAAACCTCGTAACAAGACTCAAGACCCTTGATGCTAACAATCAGCAATTAATCAGACCGAAGCATGTGGCCACGGAGTCGGCCCGTAAACGATGACCATGTAGAACGACTGCATACCAAGGGGAGATCGCGTCGGAACACTCCAAGCCTGCAGTATCATATACATGCCTTCACTCACTGAAAAAGGCCATCTGGATCTTCAACCATGAGGATTTTGTTGTTGAGGCCAAGATGCCAATTAGGTGACTTGGTGGATTTATGCACGAGCTGCAAAAAGACTGGGTAATGTATGTAAGGGCTCGTGTGCCTGCTGATGAGTGAACCACCCATTACGATTTCTGTGTGCTAGGGAGCGGAACAAAGAACAAGAAACACGCCGACTCCTAAGTCACCAATTAGAAAGCTTGGATAACTAGTTAGCGCAGCCGCATCATGGACGATTGTATGGATGGAGTCTGTAAGCACGCTGGCTTACCTGAGTTCCCATAATCAGTACATATACTGTCGCTGATGCTGAAAGCTAAGCTTTCCATCGATGAGACCCAGACCTGGAATATTTAGGGGCCTGATCTAAGCCACGGAGAATGATATTCGACTACAGTACACTTTTTCATAATGCATACATTAGTAATGTATAAATCTCATCTTGTATCGAGTTTTGGCAGCTCCCATCGTGGTATGCGGGTAGACGCCCAAAAAATTGTATAATGTATAATGTATAGCCTTTGGAGGTCCGATATACACTATGAGATATGGTTTGTACCGAGTAGGACTACTGCTGAGTTGCCGGAAGCTGATGCATGACAACGTTGTAAGATGAACAATTTTATAGACATTCTAGTTCCAATGGTGCGCAGCCCTAAGAAATGCCCTGAAACGCCAGCCACATCTAAAACCCACCCCATCATGATAATACGAAACCAAAGACACCTCACCAGAAAGATGGTCCTGCAATATCCACAAAGCTTTCTGATACTGGTGGGCGCAAGAATATTACTTTGATTGACTGGCTGACGGTGCTTGCATACATCGATGATCATTCTGACTCACCTGTGCGGCACGATCGTAATATTGTAGCTCGAGGTTGCATATATTGTACGAGCTGGCGCTGAATCTTCAATCAAACTTATTCAGAAACTCCATGCATCCCGAGCAACACTATGGCGTGAGGAATCGCAGAATGCAAAGCAGGCTACATTAAATTAATTCTGGAATACCAAGTAATGTACCGTTTCGGTGTACTCGCTGAATGCATTGATTTCTGGACATGTGTTGCCAAGTAGCGCGCATCGACACCCCTAATCTTGGTTGTTAACGTTGACCCCTCTGCCGTGGGAATTATTTGGTAGTGTATATCTCTCATATTGTATAGCGAAAAGGCAGCTCCCGTCGCTATACGTTATGAAAAAGTGTACTGTAGTACTATAATTGCTACCCTCCTTATATACTGGCTGGCTGCACCGGGTCTCCTAGTGACGCTGGGCCACATTGATTAACGCAAGACAAGCATGAAAGTGCTCCGTGAGATCCTTGCATCGTCCTCTCGTCCAATCTTTTTTGTCAGCGTGACGGCGACTGAACCGTACATCCATCGACTGCCAGTGGAACTTCTACAAAATATTCTTGTTCATCATTAACAGTGCACCAGACTATCCGAGTATATTTTCATGCGGATTTTTTCACCATTTCGACCAACGTTGCCAGCCCTCCCATAGTCTTGACCAGGGTGCCACCATTGGCGAGTTGTTGCACATTCCACGGCAGGAGTCTGGTCGCGCATCTAGGTCGTGCTCCCTGGGGAAGTTAGATCATTCGGACCATTTCTTCCACATTTTCTCCAGTGTTGGCTTGCTCGCTCTGGTAGTTCCCCCCTCACCCTTCACATTGTTAACCGTGCCCCATGCCTCAACTGGACAATAACAGCGGCAAACTCTCGAATTCTCAATATCCTCCTTTCTGAAAGCAAGCGTTGGGAAACAGTCGTTATGGCAATGCCATTCACATGCGCCTGGGATCTGAACTTCGACACACCTCAGTTGAGAGCCTTGGAATGTGGTGCTCCTGATCTCAAAAAATTCTATGCACCAAATATTTCTCGCCTATACATAACCACTCGGCGCGGGTATCTGGCCTCCCCAGCCAGACTGTGCATCCCCTTTTACAAAAATCTACGTCATCTCCACCTTCGGGACGCTTACGTATGTGCTTTATGCTCCACTATAACCGATTTCCCTCGTCTAGAGACCATTGTGATTGATGAAATATACTCGCTCAATCATGTTCCTAGCGCCAGAAGTTCAAGTTATTCGGCGACACTTGAGTCAATGACCCTCCCCCTCCCCTCCTCGCGTCGCTGGCGACAAGGCTTCATCGACATGTTCAGCCTCCTTGATCTTCCCACTTTCCGGAAGTTAACTCTGGTTGGAACACCAAAAAAACCACATGTTGATTGTCTTTTGTCGATGCTGGCGGTGGCACCTTTCCGGGTGCCGGTGGTGGATTTTCAGACAGACGCACCGTTGAGGAAAGTTTGTATGGACCATATCGAGTCGTTGTTCTTAGTTGTAGGAGAGGTTACTTTTTGTGGGTAAGTGCTCCGCTATCTCGACTCATGCACTTGGTCATGCTTATCTTGTCTAGAAACGCGCTTCAGATCGATGAGTATCGGAATTCGCGACGAAAGGGAAACTGAAGCTACGTTACTCGAGATAAGTATACATATACGAAGTACATGCCGATGAATTCTGTCATGTCTTGAAGTTAAGTTTCGCATCGAGTTTGAGCAATGTAACCAGCCACATCCTTGTCTTGGGCGAATTTACCTTATTCTCTACCTTTTCAATATTCGCACCACTACCTTCCAACTAGTCGACAGCCCGAAGAGGTAGTCAATCTCATCAACGACAGGTGTCAACATATCATGCTGAAGAACCTCCCTCGAAACGGAAGACTTCTTCTACGTCCTATATGCCAAATTATTCAAGGGTGCGAGAATCCCCAGTCTACAAAAAAGACTCACCGTCCACCAAGGGATTCCTTTCCACTCCCAGACGCACCGTCATTAAAGCTCTCTTGCATACCATCTGTGAGCCTCCACCACCTCTGCGTCTCCTCGTCGTCCCCAATAGCTTTCATGTCTTTCTCAAAGTCACTACCCGTGTACTTGAAGTTCGCGATGAGTAAATTCAACGGCGGATAATGGTTGATCGAGTAGTCCACGATGTGGTGCCGTCTAAGGGAGTTGAGGACGCCAGGCCAGACGTTCCTGTGGACCTCTTTGTACTCGTCCGCGCATTCTGGTTTGAGCTGTGAAACGGCCATGGGTTTGGACATTTATTACAGAAAGTAAGAACCCCTACGCACCTTGATTATCTGGCATATACGCTTGGTATGTGGAGTAGACATGAAAAGAGCTACTAACAAACCTCGTAACAAGGCGTTAAGACCCTAGATGCTGCCAATGAGCAATTAATCAAACCGAAGTATCGTGACCACGGGGTCGGCCCGGTGCCGCAGCTAAAGCATCGGCGCCCTAGTTTTGTGGGAGATGAAAGAGAGAGGCGGGAAGGCTGGCAATTATACATAGACTGGCAGTACATCTAGTATGATCTCCCTCGATACGGGTATGGGAATGTCACATCTAGTCAGTAGACAACAGCCTCATAACACTGGAATGACCTAAAATAAATATTTATCAGTCTCCAATCAGACACTATAACAGAAGTCACATCAAGTCAAGGATCACTTTAAGAGCACGGCAGGAACAAGTTCCAAGTCTCTTGCTGTCACTTTCGAACTCCGACCACTGCTTGTACTTTTCAACGACCAAGACTCCTTCGAATTCGTACATAGAGCTCTTTAACCACTCAACGTTCCCAAACTCGACATGACCGAATATGATTACCTCTTCAAGGTCCGTAGTCCACTCATGCAATAGTTTCCACGACACTTACCAGTTCCCGCTGCATAGGTTGTTCTAATTGGTGACTCTGGAGTCGGCAAATCGTAAGCATGTTTCAAGTTCCGTTTATCGTTTCCTAGCTCACAGTATCCTACAGAAATCGTAAGGAATAGTGTATTTATCAGGGAACGCGCGACTGCTCATATACATCACCTAGTTCTCTCTCGATTCACTCGTAATGAGTTCAACCTGGAGTCGAAATCAACAATTGGTGTCGAGTTCGCGACCCGCTCAATCAATGTCGACGCCAAGACGGTGAAGGCACAAATATGGGATACCGCAGGCCAGGAGCGTTACCGTGCGATCACCTCTGCGTACGTGTTCACTTTCCGCAGTTAGAGTTCACTGTTTAAGAATGTTTCTACAGGTACTACCGTGGTGCTGTTGGTGCTCTGTTGGTATACGACATTGCTAAACATGCAACGTACGTCAACGTGACGCGGTGGTTGAAAGAGCTCCGGGATCACGCTGACTCGAACATTGTTATCATGCTTGTTGGAAACAAGAGTGACTTGAAACACTTGAGGGCAGTTCCCACTGAGGAGGCAAAGTCCTTTGCAAGTATGTCTTACATGAATCAACTGTGACTGAATTGCTCAGGTACTGTTTTTCTGACAGCGGAGAATGAACTTTCGTTTATCGAGACTTCGGCGCTGGACGCATCAAATGTCGAGTCAGCTTTCCAAACCATCCTTACGGGTACTTTTTGGCCTTTGCATCAAATGTCCCTTCACTGACGTGTCCCCAGACATCTACCGGATCGTCTCAAGCAAGTCACTTGAGCAGTCTGCTGACCCCATCAAGGGACCCACTAGTGATACTATTCCTGTAGCGATTGACTCATCTACACCTGCAACAGGTAGCAAATGTTGTTAGATGGAGCTGCTGTTACGTTTCATCACTGTAGCCTTTGCTGTAGCAATCAGGCGGGTGTTTCTGTAGTTCAGCGTGTATAGTTACATTTTTCCTTCCTCTTAATAGGACTCTGCTTTGTGTACCCTTGAGACTGTCGTGGTGAAGCAAGTGACGACAGTTGCTAGTTGTTCTTCTTTCACTTGCAAGTTCTTCACCAAAAAAGTAAAAAGGTTTGCAAGCAGCACGACCCACAGCGCGTCTGATGACATGCCCTGATCTCCTACGACTAACTCGGCGGATCCTGCAGGTTGCGGAATTGCTTCCCTGGCCAATCAAGGACCGATTATTCCAAGTCCGATTACACCTTTCGGCGCAAGGGACATGTGGACACCAAGTTTTCTGGAGGGGACAGTCTTGAACCAGCGCACTCATGGGTTGGATCGCTGGAGAGAACTATCTCGCATTCCCGGTTTAGGGCCATTACAGCCGCTTCGCCATTGTACCATGCTTGGTAACCTTTCAATAAATCTATTGACATGACAATCTTCATCATCCACTAATTCATGAATGTCCTTCCGTCGTCCACATCCACATCCACCTTTGCAGATTAGCATGCAGCCATGGTATATAAACAGTAGGCATTTTCTCTGCGTCCTCATCACATCTTGTTCATTATCACATCATGCAGTCAACTCAGACTAAAAACTCTCCCTTGAAGGGGTTCGCGCATCCCGTCCTACGTGACATTCAGTCCACCACGATTGCACCCTCTCAGAGCGTTACTCATTATTTACCCGGCTTACCGAGTACTGGCGAACTGTACACCAGCATCCCCGACGCTTTTGATTTTCACAAACAGGTACGAGAATCGCTATTTCTAACTGCCGTGCAATCAGAACACACGGGCACTGCAGGTCCCTGGCTTCCACTTCGCTGACCCTGGCCCCGCGCAATATGATTTGGAAGAGGACACCAACGACATTAATGGCAACATGCACTATGTGCCTCACGATCTGCTATGCGCACCACGGCCCATGCCCGCTGACTTCGATAGCATACTTGGACGCCATGACTGTGCCACTCGGATCCCTTGGCAAGTCCGACCGATTTCCGTTTATACCCTAGCTTTGAAGGAGACAGGCCTGCGAGCCGCTCTCCCTGCGCCATTTACCTTTTACAAATCGAGAGAATGTGTCGAGGCGGAAAGTATCATACCGAACATGATCCACCAAAAGCTTGTCGATATTCATGGCATGCCAATGTATCCGCCGCCTTTCTTTAACATGCCTGATACTCGACTGTACGCTCAATTCATCAGCAACTTCTGCCAGCACAAGGACGCTATCACACGCAGTTACTACTCTAAAGTTCCTCGAAATCCATGCTTTCCCGATGACCTGGAACACCCGAGGATCTATCCTATTGAGCTCTTGAAACGGCTTCACGAACACCTTGAAAGATACATGGACGCGTTCCCGGAACCACTTCCTATGGTCATAATTCGGAACAGCGAGGTCATATGTATGAATCCACCATGTTGGTATATGTATGGCGTAATCGTGCATGTTCCCCCCACGGAACATCCAAATTCCGAGAATCTAGAAGATACTCTATGGTCCATGTCTCTTAAGCGCGGTGTTTCAGCCTCATACAGGCCATGTTCAGGAGGTCAACCGAGTGTGGCCACGTCTCCGGTTCAATTCGGTAATATGATTTACTCCGCCGAGGAGTTAACATATTTCAACTTCGCTGTCAACGTATTCATGGAAGTTCCGATGTTCCCGGGGTCTGGGCTGAAGGAACCTGCAGCTGCGTATAAAGGTGCATTTATACTTAACGTTATTGATCACCCTATGCACCCGGCATGTTGGACCGAACTTTCCGAGGACCGGAAGATGGACATATACGAGCGCGCACCTCAGCTGTTCGGTGGTGTTCCTACTTTTTCGAAGTGTCCGACCTTTCCAGCTGTCAATCTGCATTTCCAGAATTGGGATATGAATCTGCTTGGCGTCCTGGACGATCTCAAGTTTGGGACAGTCGACTACAGTCTTGATGTTGGCCAGTGCAAGGAAGAGGAACTAGGATCATTGTTGGACTGGCCGAGTGATTCCATGTAATGCCTTTTCACAACCGTCGCAATTCTGGTCGACTCTGCGTTGACGTTGCTCATGGTCGTGGTTTGACCATTATTATTGCACATACTTATTTGCTGCTCCAAATCCTGTTGACCTATGGTATCAATAAAATTGATATTGTTGATGATCATTTCCTTGAACGTTTTTATGCTGTACTTGTATGCTGTCGATGGCTGGAGGTCTGGAGGGTTTACTTATAAGCAAAACGATGAAATTCCTAATTAGTGAATGTCTGGCGTGGCTCGTGCGATTGTTCCGAAATCCGACTGCCAGCGGCTTACCGTTCAAGGGTGTGTCAGAGGCTCAAGCGCTGAGCGCTGAGCCGAAAGTGATGTCTCAGGACTTCTTCTGCTTAGTACCTCCTACAACCTTGATCTCAACGCTAACCATTCCTTGATTCCGTCATGTCTCTTCAGCCATTCATATCCTTGTATCGGTATGCTCTCGAACCTATAGCACCTTTCAGCTGGTTTGGTATCAAAGTCTGCTCTATCGAACTGGTAGCCGCCTTGAGGCTTTGCACCATCCTGAGGCAGACCAGGGAAGATTTATATGCCAAGTATCAGCGCCGTGCTGGCGATAAACAGTCTGTGGAGGAGAGGTCCTTCCTAAGAGACGCATGTACCTCGCTCACCATCAAGTTTGGAGGAGAGGCCGTCATAGGTGCTTCACTAACTCGAACCTCTGTTACGCATACTGACCGCTCTCCACATTCAGGCTCTTTACTCGGTGTTCCCCCATCTTTCATGCTCTCAGGTGTCTCCCCCGGTGTGTACATCGCGGCACAGGCGATTGTAGAGTATATTCCTGTTATACCGTCCATGTCACTCGGCACTGAGCTTCCGCTATCTATTGTCGACGGATTCACACGCGCGTTACTTCTCTGCAGCCTGATACCCAAACCCGTTATCACGCATGCGTCCCCCGTTATCGCATCTTCCCCGTGGACTCTTTTGCTCTCCTCTCTCGTACGCCGTCCCTTCTTAGTGTCTCGATCTCTCTAACTCCCTTTACCCACAACAGGTCATCGCTAATGGAGGCTTCTTTATGACCAGCATGTTCTCCTTCCTGGAGCCTACTCCGCTCACACTTACGACCCCCGCCGCGATCAAGCCCTACGGCTGGACGACCACGGACATCTGGTGTGCGCCGTTCATCACGGGGCTCTATGCCCTCCTCACGCAGGCCCAGCCGTTCTGGGCCGAGCTCCACAGCGTCATTTCGACTGTTCTCGGAAACGCGGGCGACAAAGTCGGTCCCATGGACCCAGAAGCCGCCCGTGCGCTATGCGCGCTAATTCTCGCGGGAATGTTCTCCACCCGGACTGCGAAGAACTATGGGCTTATTTGGAAGAAGGGTGAGTTCCATCAGTCGATTTTATTCTGGATCGGTGATCGGTACTGATAACATGTGCAGGTGTTGCTGACAAGATCAAGATACAGTGAACACCCGAAGTGATATTGGTTTTATAAATGCCGAAGATGTAGATGTGCACGAAATTTAATGAATGAGATATCCCTGTTCTGCCCTCATCACTGCACCTGGGCTCGTTGTTGTCGTGACTGCGGCTGTGTGTCACTACGTGGAACATTCTGGATGAATGGCAAGGCGGAATGTCACTTCAAGTAAGGAGCCGACGTGCTTCTTCAGTCACTCTTATCCTTTCCTATGATTTGTATTGCTCGAATATGATCTTGATAGACCAGAACCGAACTTCCGTTCTATAATTTCCACTCACGAGCAGTGCTCCATTGATCTGGGATATTGCAACACAGTCAACCCGCGCGGTGAATGAAGAGGTATACTTACGACCTCCTGATGCGTATCTTAATGACTCAGGTACTTGTTCTTGGAGCTCCAGTGGTTTCGAGAACACTTTTGTTGGGATATCGAGTATGGTTTCAATCTGGGTACGTCTGCCCTTGATTACTGAGTTTTGACTAGACTCTTTTTTCTTAGCCGCCTGAAACACAACAACACAACTGCAGGCTTGCATCTGGAGGTTTTCTCCCACTCTCCGGACTTGACCAGTACTCCCAGCCCTAGACGGGCTCGTCACGAGTCTAACTGACGTGGCTTATGCACCAATTGTACACATGATTGTTCCGAAATCCGACTGCCAGCTAACATCGGACGTTTCAAAACTCCTGCGTGTCTCCTGCAACTTTGACCTCAACGTCAACCATTCCTTGACCCCGTCATGTCTTTCCATCCATTCATATTCTTGTATCGGTATGCTATCGAACCCATAGCACTTTTCAGTTGGTTTGGTGTCGAAGTCTGCTCCATAGAGCTAATAGCCGCCTTGCGGTTTTGCACCATCCTGAGACAGATCAGGGAAGATTTATATGCCAAGCATCTGCGTCGTGCTGGTGATAAACCCGCATCTGTAGAGGAGAGGTCATTCCCAAGAGACGCGTGTACCTCGCTCACGATTAAGTTTGGAGGAGAGGCCATAATGGGTACTCTGCTAAGTCGAACCTGCATTATGCATACTAACCGCTTTCCATGTTTAGGTCCTCTGCTCGGTGTTCCTCCATCTTTCGTGCTCTCAGGTGTTTCCCCAAGTGTATACATCGCGGCACAGGCAATTGTAGAGTGTATCCCTGTTATACCGCCAATGTCACTCAGCAGTGAGCTTCCGCTGTCTATCGTCGACGGATTCACGCGTGCATGGCTTCTCTGTAGTCTCGTACCCAAACCCGTTATCACGCATGCGTCCCCCGTGATTGCGTCTTCTCCATGGACTCTTTTGCTGTCCTCTCTTGTACGTTGTCCTTTCCCAATCGTGTCTCGATTTCTCTAACTACCTTCACCCACAACAGGTCATCGCTAATGGAGGCTTCATAATAATGGGCATGGTCACCTTCCTCACGCCTACCCCGCTCACACTTCACATGTCTCAACCGGCCGAACGCCCGATCAAGCCCTATGGCTGGACAGCCACAGACTTCTGTTGTGCGCCGTCCATCACGGGGCTCTACGCCCTCGTCACGCACGCCCAGCCATTCTGGGCCGAGCTCCACAATGTCATCTCCACCGTCCTAGGAAACAGGGGACGATAAAGTCGTTCCTATGGACCCAGAGGCCGCCCGTGCGCTATGCGCACTAACTCTCACGGGAATGTCCACCACCCGGACTGTGAAGAACTATAGGCTTATTTGGAAGAAAGGTGAGTTCCATTAGTTGATCTTATTCTGGATCGGTGATCGGTACTGATGGCATGTGCAGGTGTTGTTGAGAAGATCAAGAAACAGTGAATATCCGAAGTGATATATGAACGTCGAAGACGTAAATGTGCATGAAATCCATGAACGAGATATCATTTTCTTGGTTAGGAGTCTAGCTGGTAGCTCCGCCAGAGCGTATGCCTATGTCTCCTGATCTTAATGATTCAAGTACTGGTTCTTGAGGGCTCCAGTGTTTTCAGGAGCACAAGAGCACTTGTGTTGGGGTATCTCTGAGTTCGTTAGCCAAATGATTCCTGGGTTTTTAACTAGAGACCCTGTTCAGCAGAGACCAGCATCTACATCATGGCTGAGGACTCGATTGATCGAGTTCAGCTTGTGCAGTCTTCCATTGTCAGAGATATTCGTGCTTCGACGTAGTATGCAACTACAATATCTCTAGTGTTCTGACGTCCATCATGTCTTTAGCTATGTCCTTGACTTGCGCAATAATATTGTGATCCGAAGCGATCCTCTTGTACTCCCCACCCCGCTGCTGCATAAGCAACAGTGCCCAGAAAGGCTGTCCTAGGCGAACGACCAAGCTTGAGGCTCGCTGATGAAACGCCGAAAGATCTGACTCATCATCTCCAGAATGCCTGCTGATGAATTCGTCCGATGAAGACGCAACCTCTGACAAACCGTTCATGGTCTGGGTCTCGTCTGTGGGGTCAAGGTCATAGCGATTCCACGGACGGATGAGCAAGAATTTCTGTCGAGGGTACTTTGCGAATAAGAGTATCTGTCTGTCTCCAGTGGTGATCGACAGGTCGTGCAGACCGTTCGCCTTGATATCACAAGTGAAACACGACTCCCGGTCTTGACCGCCTCTCCGTTTGACGTTAGTGACAGGGAATGTGATACAAGGCAATCGCAACCTGCAGTTCGTGAAACGAGGAATGCTCAGCTTGGCAAGCTTGGTATACAGCGTAAAAGCCTGCTCCACAACAGCTGCATTGAGCGATGAGACCAACGTCTGAATCTGATCGTCGGATAAATATGGCGGTGTGTAGGGTGGAAGTTTGTACGAGGAAATGTCAGCTGGGAGACAGCTATTGAAATCGGATGATTTTCCAGCCCAATCTAGCGCAGTAATGTCGCCCGACTGAGCCACGATCTCCTGCAAGAGTCGACCGAGTGCATTTTGCTTCATCTCGCCGTAGAGGAGAGGTAGGTGGACGCCGAAAATCCCAAACAATGAGTATGCGATGTCTTCCTGCAACGTCGTGACACGCATCGACGCCCATTGCAGCTTTTCTCTTGCACCTGTCATGTCCGGATGGAAGGTAGCGAAGGTTTTTTTATTTATGCCTGTCGATTCATTCAACTCCTCCATGATGACCCCAGACTCCTTGTGGTTGGGAGAGCTGTCATTGAGATATAAGGTCCAGTCTTTTCGGTAGAATGGAATGATCTTAGGAGCCAAGAATTCCTGAAGAGTCCATCCTCGCGTGTTCCAAGCACTGTCCGCCAACGCACCCGACTGCGCTGAGGGCAGAACGTCCGAGAGGTAAACGATCGTGAGTGCTGAGTCGCGATACCAGACAAACATAGAGTTGACTGATCGTTGGACCTCGATATTATTATTCTGGTCGATGCAGCATGTGTCGCACCATGCCCAACGATGCCCTGCATCACGAGCGACTTCGCAGAACTTTTGTAACTTCACCGCCATTCCAACTGAATCCAAATCGTACACGCTCTTGTCCTGAATGTGGTGTAGCGGTAACTCCCCACTTTCCCATCTATGCGATAGCATGACCCAACTGAAGTACTTCGCGACCGCTTTTTTGACGGACTTCTCTTGGAGGGGCGCATAGGTTATCGACGAAGGTAAAATCTCCTGGTACTCTCTGCTTTCCATGAAGGCTTTGATCTGTGCCTCTCGATTGTATAAACACCCGGTGGAGGTATTGAGCAGACGGAGCGGGGCATTTTTAGTTGCGTGTGAATGGCTTGTTTAATCATGTTTTCAACTTGAGATCGATTGACATACTGCTGGTGCAGCTCTGCAGAAAGTGCTCGTGATGTTCACATTGATGCACAAGTCGTTCGGGGCTTACCTTGTACACGTGCATGGGTGGCGTCCGACTTGGAGAGCATGATATTGATAGCTTCGAATGCTTCATCATAGCGTTCCATCGCATGAAGTATTACATACTTCAGTTCGTACCCAAGATACGACGAAGGGTTGAGTTCAATGACCTGTGCATCAGCAATATCAGTACAGTTGGGAGACAAAGAATTAAGATCGTCTGCACCCTGTTCGCGTCAGAAAGGGCGTCCACATATCGGTATCGTTCCAAATTTGCCTTGCTGCGGTGCGCAAAGAGGGGTTCACATGAGGAGTCCAGTCCGATTCCAGTTGAATATAGTTCAATGGCCCTCTCATAATTGCTCGCAGTAATAGCCTCATCTCCCTTTGTGATACAGCGAGCAGTGCAGTTTTTCTTGAAGACTGAATAACCCCAGAGTAAATGTCGATGTTCGAATTGCCCAAGACCTCAAAACACTAACCGATGGTCCATCCAGGGTCACTGTCCTTTGCATCCTCGTCAATCATGAGCATCATGTATTGGTAAGATTCAACTGCTTCGATCACTTGATCAGTGCAGAGTAGTGCGTCACACCGCCTTTGGTTGCCTGTTTGCCATAACGAATCCATGTCCCAGCCGAAGAGCTGTCCCGATTGAATCAGTGAAAGGATGCTTTGTGACTTTGTAGTGACACACCACCGTAAATATCTTCAATCTAGGTTCAAAGATTGCACTGTGAGAGAACAAGTCGGCCATGCTAGGAACAACATCATTGAGTTGATCAGCGGTTTCGCTGTACCGCCCGTCCTCAAAAGCAATTATCGCAAGCTGCACACGTAGATACAACTAATTTGTGTGTTAGAGAGTGAGAAAACTCATGAGGTGTAACATAAAGTTCACTTGAACGACACTGCACAAAAGAGCATCTGGGTGTTGACAAGCGGTGGCGAGGTCTTGAACACGCCGAATTGCTTCATCACGATGACTGCCATTGAAAAGTGCGACAGCCTAGACAAAATGACACGGAAGTCTTAGCATGACAGGCTGACTATGACAGCAGTAAGGAGAGAACCTTGATCAATAGTAAAAGACCGACGGTAAGCGCACCACGGTCCAAAAATACGAAAGCGAGATCGAAAGCTTCTGTGGCGTCTGAGAACTGCTGGTTGCCACAGAGGGCGATGCCCTTGGAAATGTAGCCCAATAAAGAAGGCCGGATGGCAATGGACTATATCTCCAAATAGTCAACATGAACAGCACCATGAAATGCAGAACATCTGACCTTGAACGAGTCTTGAAGTGCCTTGTCCCACTCGGAGATTTGCGTCAATACAACTGAGCGAGTGGCATAAGAGTTGTGGTTGTTGCTGTCTGCGTCGATGTCTTGGGTCAGCAGTTTTTCAGCGGCGGGCAGGTTCCCAGAAATGCATGCGTTGTGGACCGTCGTGTTTATACCAAGGAACTAAATGAAGCAAACCTAAATTCCGACATAAGTGGATGCATCGGAAGTAAGCAGCTCACGTCAAATAATGAGTGGGTGCGATCACTACTAGATGCTTGGTCCAATGGCAAAGAGTAATAACTTGCACTGTCGCTAATGCCAGTGGGCTCGTCGTTAGTGTCGTGGCTACGCAGCTGTGTGTCGCCGCCGAAAATAATGTGAACAAACAGAAAGGCAGAACAATCATGATGAATAGGGACTTAAACGTACATGAGTGTCACGGATAGTAAGGGGTTGCTGATGTTGTGCTTGTTCATCATCCTTGATCCTTCCTTCCGCCTCGTCCTTGATAGACCAGAGTAGCACCCTTTCACCATCTCCACTCACGAGAAGTTCTCCGTTAGGAGAAATTACGATACAACGAACCCGGGCGGTGTGTTGGAGTGCCTGTCCTATCTGCTGATGTGCCTTTGTGTCCCACAGCCGCACAGTCGTATCGTCCGAGGCGGTGGCAATGAAGGAGTCGTGAAAAGATATGGCGAGAGAGTTGATGTAGTTAGTGTGACCGGTGGATGGTCGACCGATCGGGACTCCGTTAGATGAGTTCCAGAACTTGATCCTCTTATCGTAGACTGATGCGGAGATAAGTTGCTGCCCATCAGGCGACCACACAACGCTTCGAACCGAATCATGAGTGTCGATCGCGAGACAAAGTGTGGCGTTACTGGTGCGCCACACTCGGATAGTATGGTCTGATGATGCGGAGGCTAATTCTAGCCCATCTGGTCTGAATGTGACACTGTGCACAGTATGACGATGACCGTGGAGTGTCGCGAGAACTGCGCCAGTCTTTGCATCCCATACTACAACAGTGCAATCACCCGAACCGCTTGCAAGTCTCTTCCCATCGGGCGAGAAGCACACCGACCACACCTCGGCTTATGCTTCACCAGCGGATCGAATACCATCTTCTTGCTCTCGACGTCCCAGACGATGATGGTATTGTCCTTTCCACCACTTGCAATTCGCCTGTCGTCTGGTGATATGGCTACTGATCGCACCCCTTCCTTGTGTCCTTCGAATGGCCCTCCTACTAATTCTCCTTTCTGCACGTCCCAGATTCGCAGGGTATGGTCCCATGAGCCAGTGACAACTCGTCGACTGTCTTTGAAGAACGCGGCTGTCATTACAAAGCCCGTGTGCCCTTCCATCGCCCACATTTGCACCGGTTGTGATCTTAAAGTCTGCGCCGGCGCCCAGCGCCTTCTCACAGCAAGATACGCTTTTCTTGCTGCATGAAACATATTTAATATTTCACGTTGACCTAGACACAGAAATAGACGGTCAATATCATTTGAGACTGAGGAGGAACATACTTTTGGGACGTGGCTACTTCGTCGATCTAGTAAGTTAGGTGGTGAGTAGTATGGTTTCTGCCCATCACCCAACTCATGTAGTACTTACTAGGCACTCGTCCGATAATCCACGGTGATTGATGGATCCATGCCACGCGGCTACGGCATGGATCTCATTTGCTCTTCTTCTGGCATCACTGCCCCCCTCTATAAACCCTTGTCATATACAATCGATCCCTTCGTTTAAACCATGCGTCTGGTACTATCCTGCACCATAGTTAACTGTGCGACCCGATATCTCTTCTACTCAGCTTGTTTTTCATCATCTTTCGTAACGCACCCCAGGTCGCCACGAGATCAAAATGGCCTAGAACGAGTGCTAGTCGCTAATGCATATATATGGCTTATCAACGGGATGTTACGTTGCCGCATGCATCTCGAATGTGCCGGAACGTGCAAACTTACTTGCCTGCCCCCATGATAACGATCCGTAACTCTTTGTCACGGTCCAGGTTAGTGTTATCAGCGAGAGCCAGACTGTGTCGCTAGTTTTCCCCACTGTCTCAATAAGAGGCTTGTTCAGCTCCTAGAAGTTCAGAACCCTTATCCGCAAACACATTCGATGCAGACACGTTCCAGACTCGGATATCTCAAGTGGCCTCGAGGCTTGCATCGGAAGTTCGGAACGGCTTGATCACCACCTGTATGATCACTATACAGTTGAAGTTTTATTGCAGAATCAATAGTCTAATTCTGACATTGTGAGGTTCTCTCAGTCTTGAGGATATTGCCGTAGGAGGGAATCTGCTCAACGACATGTCAGAAGTCTTTGTCTCGGATATTAAAAATATGGAGGCACCTCTGTACCGACTAACTATAAGTCCACGCCAAGTCCATGTAAATGCAAAACATTACCAAAAAAGCCAGAAAAAAGGAATATGCAGAAGAGCATTAGCAATTTAAGATGTTGACGGGTCAGAACAAAAGCATTGAAGAGTGAGTACAACAGTGCCAGGGAGCTGTCTCCGATCTTCTTCAAGGACTCTGAGTCGGAAGTCAGACAATCATCTTATCGGCCCGAGTGGCTTAGACAAAGGGTTGTTTACCAGGAACCGAGGGATGGGGATGCCTCCATACTAAGCATACTAAGCCTGTAATCTCGAAGTGAAAATACAGACCACCGTGTTTTATAGGCGCGTTGATGGATGCAATTTTCATGACACTGTCACAGACTCACAGGAGAAGTTGAGTCACAGTAGCCGGGTGAGTAAGCAATAGAATTTTCCCACACATTCGTGTGGCCTGAACCGAGAACCCCACTAGTAACGTGGGGAAAAGTAGCTTTGCTGTATCTTGGGATGAAGTACACATCACGGAGATTCATCGACCTCATTCAGCGTGCTACATCCAAGTGGATTAACTGGGATCCAACAAGAAGGGTTGCAGTATGTAACAACGCTACTTTGTTTCAATCGACCTGACAAACACAGGTGGGCGACTATGGAACGATCATCAATGAAACCGGGGAATTCGATTGGGAAGGAAACATATACAGCCCACATTTCCAGGAGCAGCTTAAATCATCCAAATACAAGCTCAACATTGACCTAGCAGATCCGGCACTTCGCCCCAATGAACAGGAAGCGGGGGACGATCATTTCATCATCAAATCATGGGGTGTCACTAGCAAGGAGAATTACGAATATCCTGAAGCGTATGTGTCATTGTAGTGCTTGGCTCATATATTTGACTGTGTTACAGAGGCGTGCAGAGTGCAATGAATGTCTTCAAAATCGATTTGCAGTTCGACGGTAACAAGCCAGCAGCTGTGTTGGTCATGTACAAGCCAAGATACACTAGCCTTCCGCATGACGAACGCATCATCAGGCTGTTGAAGTCCATGCCTGGTATCTTGAAAGGGAAGTACATCGTCACCGAAGTTATATCTTGTGCAGCATATATGATGCATATGTCGGACCAGAGTAAGTCCGGTATGTGCAAATCGAACTTCTGTGCTGTTCACACTTCACGCAGCAGCGGAAAATTTTTCTGTAACACTCAAAGCCACCGAACCTGTTTTACCAGCTGTCGCTGCTGGAAAAACAGTCGATTTTACCTGGTCTTCGGAAGCCAAATATGGTTTCACGCGTCACGGAAGTGACCCGACCCACAACTATATGCCCTTGTACAGGTTGAAAATACCTCGTCCCAAGTTCTGGGAGTGGCCTTCGGGCCACCGCTAAACTTAAAATAATTGATGAACTCATCAGGCTCTTTCTCTTGTTACTTAGTAAAGCCTCATATAAGGGTGACCTAGTAGGGATTCACTCCTCCATCTGCTGCCAACTGAACCCGCTGAAGGAATAATCGCTCTTGTTGTGGAATAATATTTTTACTGTACTGATAGAGTGTTCTTTCATACATAACATAGTGAATGCATGCATGCATACCACACGACGTGCAGGGTCGCCCGCGGCAGAGCCCGCTATGACAATCATAACGGAATTCGATTCATTTAATACGCATGCTGGTTGGTTTTCAGTGATGTACAAATACAACTTTCATGGGAGGCCACAAGACTGGTACTCATATACTCATATTCCACATTAGCTCAACCTGCAGTCACCCAATCTTTGCGTGCACGCGCTCCAAATACCCTCCTACACGCCCTTGCGCGGGTCTCAGCTTCATCATCCATCCGCGTCACCGACCAAATGCGCCTTGTCACCGCCTCGACGCCAGCGCATCGCTCCCAATGAACGCACACATCTCAGCACGCATCTTCTTTGTTACAAGGTGTGTGCCACTGTGCGCGTTCAAACCGGGTGGACAGTCACAGACTGTATCATAGTGTATGACCACTCAGTATTTAGCACTCGGCGACTGCTAAGCATATCTGTGACTCTTCAGTTACTCACCAAGCGGGAAGGATTTCCTGTGCTAGGACTTCGGTGAACAAATCCCAGGCTAATTGGTGGTGAGTCAAAGCCACATGTTGGCAGTGAGCCATTACCTGCTTTGCTACAGACATCAAACGCTTCAGCGACGGTCAATGGCTCTAAGCATGATGAAATACTACAGGGACATGAGAATCCCATCGAACGTAATTATCACGTACCTTCGTGATGACGGTCAACATACTTCAGCGCTTGACTCTGTCGTTGTGGATATGGAATGTTCAGCCCCCGAGTTTTGACCCAGGAGCAACTTCGTCAGCAGCTCAATCAGTCTTGCTACCTCTGGAGCAGAAAAGCATCCATCGAGATCTATGACTATGATATAAGACGTCTCTGGAACGGAACCGCAACGGGTGTGGCCTGGTTTTCTTCATCGTCTGCAGGTAGAGTCACGTCTCTAAACATTTACTTTAACCGGTGGATGCTCGCGAAGGAACCGCCAGTGCACCAAGCCGTTCTGCTTCATAGCGAGTCCCTCTCTAGTCTTCCGTAGGCAGACCGATGGAAGGAAGATAAGTCGCTGTTCAACAGGTTCTTTAGCTATGTAGTTCTGTGCAATGGAAACAAATACAAGATACTCTACAAAAATGCGTGAAAAGACAAACATGGGTTAGAGCGACGAAAACAGACAACACAGCAATGTAGCGGTCAGAGGGGAGAAAACAATTGCAACCATAGTAAACATCGACTATACATACAACGACAAAGCATGCAAGAACGGACACGACGGAATGTGGGAACTCCAAGATATTTACCAAACATGAGTATATCATAGACTCGAGGCGGGCCCTGCGACGTGCAGCGCAACAGCTTTCAAATATTTGAGGTGCCTATTGACCTCATCCCACTCCTTCGTGTGCATCGTAAACCGGTTAACTTGGTCAACGCAAGGGAGCGCGTTGAAAATGATGCGAGCTACATCTGCGGTATTCGCTATGGGAGATAGGGTGTCGAAGTCCACTGTTTTTAGGGAGGTATGTTGTATGTTGTTAGGACCGATGTTGGGGTTCGCGGGATCAATCAACACTCGCAGGGTGTGCAGGTGTGGACACAGGCGGAGCGCTGTGAATAATCCGCAGAATGTAACGGTAGAAGGATGAAGACACGAGCCTTCTATTTCCAGAGTGCGGAGGTGCGGCCAATTTGACGTGGCTTCCAAGAGAAGGCCATTGTCGAGGTAGATATAGGAAAAACGGCAAACAAGCCGCAGAATTCGGAGCTGTGTGAAGCAAAGGAGATGTGGAATGGCTGTCAAAGGGCCGCCTTGATGTCCAGACCTGGGACCAAAGCTAATAATGGTGATTTCAAGTTGTTGCAAGGTCTGGCATGCTTTGCAGTTGGACAGTGCACGAAAGAATTGCTCTGCCTCTTCCGAAGACAGAAGGTCGGTTTCTATCTTGAGCTCCGTCAGCGAGGGGAATTGTGAGTGTTGCATGACTGCGACAATGTATCCAGCACTGTAAACCTGCAAAGAGAGAGCTGTGACGTTGAGGATTTGTGTAGGGTAAGCGATATCGCGTTCCAATGACCAAGGAGGGGCACCACGGATCTGCACATCACGGACTCCTACCCTAACTAGGCTAGGGATGTTGGAGAGGTGCTCCCATGCTGCCCAGTCGAGCGGTGGACAAGACAGAGTCACAAGCTGTTTGCATAGACGGACACTGTCAGACAGCAGGGACAGCTCATCTGCTGTGCTCGCATCAAAATTTATTTTTTTGATAGATAGGTCCTCCAAAGCAGCGCAACGTGTCACAATATTCTTCAGGTCTTGATTGATAGTGAATAAGGAACAACGGTGTAGCGTGCGGGACAGGAATAGGTTCAAATATTTGCCAGTAGAAAGCTTCCAAGTTAACTTCCGCAGCCTCGGGAAGACGCACTTTTCGATGGGGATGACCGAGAGAAGGTGAAAAAAGTGATCGGATTGTACATTCAATGAGTGAACGCGTGCGGAGTGACGCAGAAATTGACGGGCCTCATAGGCAGATAACGGTTCGACGCCATTTGACCAAGTGTTGTCCCACTTTTCGGACGCTCGGTTAGCCGATTTGAAAAAAAAAATAGAGCGCAACGGCTGAACACTGACCCTTGAACCCCTATGATATATCAGCGGATGTAGCCTCGTTACGCAGCCTAGCAATGGCTCTAACTGATCTACTTTAGACCACAGCAAATCCATGGCGGGCTCGTGAAAGGTTTTGCATGTTCTTGCAAGCGCTGCAATGGATTTCTGAGCCAGTGCTTTTTCACCAGTAGACGACGGGTTCAGGATTTGATTAACATGCGCGAATATTTCAAGGAAGACTTCGGGAATGAGTAGAGCCCGATGCATCTGTTTTAGTCTGGTCTACCGTCGATGGACTCGGAGTAGCGCTGAGAGTGCCCGCTGCCACATAAAACACGGACATGGACAAACAACTCCACAAACAATTTGACATCGTTTGACATCGCCGCGTGCCATTGGTGCCCTCTCCCACGTTATGTGGTGAGGAGGATCGGATTGATCAATGTGGTGTCGGACTAATACTTACGCTAGCCTTAACCTTAACCGCTGCTATATAAGTCAGCTAGGGATCTGCGCGTGACAGTGCATTCCAAATGTTCAAGCCCTGTGACGTGTGACGAATGCACTGACACAGTCTTTCACCGCATACCAGAAACTCATGATCACATCGTTGCACTTTGAATCGCATAGCACTACAAGATGGCACACTAGTTTGACTCTGCATAGCCTAGTATTACTCAACTGTACTCAACCACGCTCTTATCGTGAGATTGATCGAGTATGTACTAGAGTCGGGGTCTTTTCAATCATGAATGCCGTGAGGGTGTCCGGACTCCGGACTTTGTTTGCTCAGTATTTGAAGTTGTCCGAAGGAATCGAGTAAGGCCCGAAAGATGATCACAAGGTACCATGAACTCACATAATTCAGTTTGTTGCCTATTCCATTCCCAACAAAGAGGACTGTCGGCTGTGTTCAGGTTCTTCACAGTGAACGATGCTAGAAAGCTGACTAGGTGGCACTCATCATGCTCCTGTTAGTTTGTAAGGGCGCGCATATCCGAAATCAAGATGCAGTTGTACGTGTGGAACACATTCGAGAGGAGTTTGTGTTCATGTTCATCACAGTGTATTGAGAAGCTGAATGAACATAAAAAGATCCTCGCTACGGCCAGAAAAGACTGATCGATATTGCAGAGCCTGAGTGGTTCAAGTCGTACCATAGCAAGTCGTTCCTGTTGCACATACTGGTAGGATCAACTCGAAGTGGTCCTAAAATGCTGGCGGAACTGCCACGGTGGGGCATAATGCATTATGTGCAGCCATCAGATATGTAGTGTACAACACAATCAATATTGTGTAGAACTACAATCGCAATATTTACGCAGCAAAAGAGGTCGGTGAGCCTGAGCCTTGGAGAGCATCATGAGAATGATAAAGTACTCACAGTGCAAGACTTGAGGAACGAGCAGAAACAAACGGCTGTATTTTGGCCCTATGTGGTAGTTCAAGCTAAGTCCGAGTATCGGCAATTACTACCAAACAAGACTCAAAGAGTAATCCCGGGCCCTGGACAAGATTGAGGAGCCGAGAACTTAGCGAGTTCGAAATGATACGTCAAGGTTCACTGCTGGTAGATACGAGACATGGAGACTCAGAGGAACATTAATTTTGGAAAAGAAAGGGAGGCGGTACCTGTGTAGATCACGTGAGGAGAATATGCGTGTTTGCCTCATTCTGTCATCAAACTTGCGTAGTTCTTTCAATATTACCCCCTCCAGAAGAGCGCGTGTCAAGTTTTTCAGGGTTTCCGTGGCTGCAGCACCCTCGCCCCAGAAGTAACAGAATAACTTTGCCACACTCAGTAGCTGGTTAGTGTGACTCTGGATTTACCATGGCTAGCTCATCCTTCAAGTCTTGGAGCGCACAAAGACACCAGCCATTACTATCCATTCCAGCATACCTGACATTGACCCTATTGCTGCTCTCGTCACCCGTAGCATCAATATGGCCATTCTCGCCGAAACGTTTCACGAAGAACTCGCTTCTAGATGCTGGCTCAGTAGGCATTAATGACGGGGATCGGGTAGTCGCATTTGGAGACTTTAATGGAGACAAGTTGTGGGTTACATATGTGTTTATCTATGGATGATACATTAAATCTTTCGTTCCAATAGCTTGGACCTCTTGTCGGTAGACTCGGACCAGCAGACTTTGTCTGTGTACCTCTGGCAACACGGTTAGATAATAGTGCACCCCATAAATATTCCCTCTGATCACTCTACTCCCGGTAGATGCGTTTTCATATAAGAAGGTATCATCAGTACGACACCCGAGGCCTATCTATAATGTCATCCCAGGCGATTTTACACATGACGGCAAGCTCGACGTGCTTGTCATGAGCTCAAATCGCGGTTCCTCAGACAGGCTAGACATGACGCTCTACGTGGGCAATCACGACGGCACATTTGGTGGGTCCTATCTCCCTCGCGCCCAACGTTTCACTATAATCGTAATTTGTAGCATCAGACTATATTTCAGTCCCATCTTCAACGCTCTCAGAACCTATACCAGTTGATATCAATGGAGACATGCAAATCGACCTGTTAGGCACTGCATATTCGCAGAGAACTTATACCGGCCCCTTCACAGCCTGGCGGAACACGTGGAATGCGTCGCAGAGCCCGCCAAAGCTGTTCGAACTGTAAGGGTCTCAGGCTGCGTGCAGCATCTTTCAGCTGACTATGAGATAGTGTTGACCCTCCGTTTACTGGAAACCAGTGCACGCTCGCCAATCCTCACAGCAATGCTGTGATCGATCTCAATGGTGATTGTTTAGCAGGTATGTACGACCACTTTATACCATTCGTCAACTTAGCAATTGTGTTTGGAGATATCTTTCTGGTATGCCAGGATAGTTCGGGGAAGAAGTCATACCAGATCTGGGTCAATAACAAGGACTCTGGATTTTCGTTAGACCAGAGCGGCGACCTGCCTTCTGGGACACAAGGGATATCTTTTGCTGACGTCGGTTTGTACCCCCTCTTTCACCTCTCCGACCTGTACTAATCTATAGACAGACAGGGATGGTACCATCGACATGGTATTTCCCTCATGCTCATCCGTTTCCTCAGCCGGCGTGGGCTCTGGCTGCTTTATCAACATAGTGTACAACAAACAATTGCCGCTGTGTACTTCCTCGACATCCCCCGCCATAGACAGGCAAGGAAATCGAACGTGTCGGCGACCAGAGGAGCTGTGCACCGCTGACCCCAACTTCAAGTTCGATTTGAGTACAGGAAGCGAAAACGACGTTCGTCGCTGCCCTACTTTTTGCACTCCGTAGCCTTACTTAGTATACCCCAGGCATACGTACAGATACCGCTCTCGAACCTTCTTCCTTCCTCTCCCGCGAGCTCTCTTCTAGTCCTCGATACCACGTATTCTCCGCCTATCCCTCTGCCCATCAAGCTCGGAGACGCAAATCTTGATGGTTTTCCGGATCTTCTTCTCATTGTCTCGAACCCTTCAGATCAGTCGCGTACACCCAAACTATTATTTTCCGAGCCTTGTGCCAAAGGCCTGGGAGGATGCGATGAAAAAGGGAAGGGAAAGAGGGGCTTCGAACTCGTCACGAAGGGCGCTGAACCTTTGGAAGCTGTGAAGGACGCACGCGGAGTCTCGTTTTTAGATATGGACGAGGATGTGAGTATTTATTTTCTCGATCTTACATATGGAGTTGAACTTACCTGCATGCAAGGGTACGCTAGATATCATCGTGCAGCGAAGTGGGCACCAGAATCAAGGCACTGTGTTGTTTGTCCAGAACAACTTTTATTATGATGCGTTCTTTTTGAATGCTATAGGTGAGGAAGAATATATCTATATCTTCATGATTGCCATGCGCTCATACCTCGCTCAGTGCTAAATGGTGCGTGTAATAACGGATTGTGTACGGAGTCAAACGGCTCGACGTACTCCGTGAGTGTTTCCCTAATCTCGTGGGGGACTGCGCTAATGTAGTTGCAGCCCTTCGGCGTGAGCTACTCTGGTGCATCGTATAAATATACTGTTCTCGACACCTTCTGGTCGTCGTACCGCTGCTCAAGTTGGGCAGCTTCCTCAAACTTCTTATCATTCCCTTCTGACGCCATATTCATTCTTCGGGCTCGGGCGCACCAACAATTACATCGAGAACCTGTTTGTCGGCTCAACCAAACACACGCAAAAACATTTCATCAATATGGAAGGCGTCATTCCGAACTCGCGCGTCGTCATCCACCCTGCTCTTGGTGATGGGGCATGGCGAAGGGAGCTGTTCCTTCGGCCAGGGGCTTGGGTCCCATGGGTAACGCTTACAGTTGTGGCTGCAATTTTCATTTTAGCAGGCATCGTCTTCGTTCTGCGCCTGAATGAGAAGAGGGAGGATGAGCTAGAGCGGAGGAGGGCATCGCATCATATCAATTTTGATGCGCTGTAACAGCGGCGGATGTACGTGTGCTCGCGAGATTTTCACGTTATATGACACTTGTATATTACATTGAATGCACGATCTAGTTCATGCTATATTCTTCCTATTGCTTTGATAGAATGTGGACTAAAATCGGGCCCTTCGCCGTCTTCTTTCATAGCTTTGCTAGCAGCTCCCACTTGACGTCCTTGCCCTCGCCCCCAACCCTCTTCACCTTGCCCTCGACTTGAAGCTTCCCAAGATGCTGATTCACGCTTCGTGCGGCGGGCTCCCATAGATTCTGCGGGTACGCAGAATATATCGTGGATACAATTCCCCACGTAGACCAAGGCTGCCCGTCAGGACCAGGTTTCTCAATGACGTTGACAATCTGCGCCTCCCTCTCCATACGATGCGCGATGTATGTACCGATAAGCTTAGGGCCCTCAGCGACGACAGGGCCATGCCCAGGGTACAACACAGTGTAATCGGATTGAAATGCAAGGAGCCCGCGCAGGGAGGATATATATGTTCCTAGGTCTTCGAATACCGCTGTTCCCTGACCTAGGACGGTGTCAGCTGTGTAGAGGGCGTGGTCGTCGGGGACGTGGAGGCAGATGGAGTCGGTGGTGTGTCCTGGGGAGTGAATGACTCGCATGGGCGAGGGTGAGCCGGTTATGGGGAGAAGCTGGCCGTGTACGAGGTCGTGCAGGAAAGCACCATTGGCGGTGGGGGTGTATGTACCCGGGGGTGGTAGCGCAATGGTTGTGTTAGAGTTAGACGACACGTTCACAAAGGGGAATTTATGGATACGGGGCGGCTTGAACTGAGCCGGTGTGCTGCGCTCATCCCACATTCTCCGCAAGAGCGAAAGGACGGAGTTGAGCCCACCTGTGTGGTCCTGATGCCAGTGAGAGATGATGATGTCGGATATGTGGGGTTCATTTGGGTTAGTGAGCTTGCAGGTATCGGAGAGGGCGGATTCAAGCTGAGGAATGTAGGCGTCTTTGCCTTCGCCGGTGTCAATGAGCGTGTAGGGGTTGCGCTCGCCGATAAGATAGGTGTTTGTCCCTGTAGAGCCGTTTGATTTGAGCCTGGACTTAGAAGAAAGCGGTTAAAAGTTACCTTGAAGTGTGAATTTTCCCGGGTTCTGTGGAAGAGAGTGACATTGGGAGCGCACGCTTGCAGGATGACACTCACCTGGCCCAACACTCTCACTACGCGATCGCTCAGCTATCCAGGCATTCGCAGGTCAGACGATAGTCACGGAACCTCATACATTTAAACCCACCCTAGTAATGGATGCCAAGACCTCGAGTGTCTCCATGATGGCCGTGCACGGGCCAACTCACAGGGATGTGACTAACATTGCCCCTGTACCCGGAACACGGACCCGGTGCACTTTCGCACACCACCGGGTCTCCTAATGACGCCCACATCGATGAAAACATTTAGCAAGGAACGCATGAAAGTGCTCTGTGAAATTCTTGCATCGTCCTTCTTTCGTTCAATCTCTCTTGTCGGCGTGACGCCGACAGAACCGCACATCCATCGGCTGCCAGTGGAACTTTTACAACAAATCTTCTTGTTCATCGTTAACAGTGCGCCAGACTATCCTAGTATCTTTTCATGCGGATATGACACCATTTCGGTCAACGTTGCCAGCCCTCCCCTAGTCTTGACAAGGGTGTGCCACCTTTGGCGAGTCGTTGCACATTCAACGGCAGGAGTCTGGTCGCGCATCCAGATCGCGCTCCCCGGGGAAGTTACATCATTCAGACCATTTCTTCCACATCTTCTCCAGTGTTGGCTTGCTCGCTCTGGTAATTTGCCCCTCACCCTTCGCATTGTTAACAATCCCCCATGCTACCAGCGTTGCTCCCATAACCGTAACTACTCTTGGATAACAGAGACAAACTCTCGACTTCTCGACATCCTCCTTTCTGAGAGCAAGCGTTGGGAAACGGTCGTTATGCCACCCACGTGTAACTGGAATCTTAACATCGACACACCTCGGTTGAGAGCCTTGGAATGTGATTTTTATGATCTCACCAAATTCTATGCACCAAATATTTCTCGCCTATACATCAACAATCACTGTTATCTGGTCTCCCTAGCCAGAATGTGCATCCCATCTTACAAAGATCTACGTCATCTCCACCTCCAGGACGCTTCCGTGTGTGCTTTATGCTCTACTGTAACCTATTTCCCTCATCTGGAGACCATCGCGGTTGATGTAATATGCTTGTTCGATGGTCCTGGCGCTAGAAGTTATTCAGCGACACTTGAGTCAATGACCCTCCCCCTCCCCTCCTCGCATCACTACTGGCAAGAGTTCATCGACATGTTCAGCCTCCTTCATCTTCCCGTTTCTCCGAAAATTGACTTTGGTCGGAACACTAAAAAAACGAGAAGTTGATTATCTTTTGGCGATGCTAGCGGTGGCATCTTTCCGGATAGCGGTGTTAGATTTTGAGACGGACACACCGTTGAGGAAATTTCACATGAAACGTATTGAGTCGTTGCTCTCACTTGTGGGAGAGGTTACTTTTTGTGGGTAAGCGCTCCGCTATCTCGACTCATGCACTCGGTCATACTTGTCTTGTCTAGAAACGCGCTGCAGATCGACCAGTATCGGAATTCGCGACGAACGGGGAAACTGAAGCTACGTTTCTTGAGATGAGTGCCGATGAATTCTACAATGCCTCGAAGTCTCGCATTGAGTTTGAGCAATGCACATTCTTGCCTTGTGATAGCCCACGATAGCTGACTATCAAGTAAATAGCAGTAAGTCACTGCTATTCAGTGATTTCCCGATGCTAATGGGTCGTAGCGGCGCATGCGAAGACATCGATCTGTGTTGTTGTTTTTTAAAAATCCAATTTCTATCCATTTGGGGTGAGATACCCTATGTAGGACATTACTAGCTAGGAAAAGGGGGGTTGATCTGTGTATTGGGTATGTAGCGCACTCTATCGAGTTAGGTGTCTTCCTGGAAAGAAAGCAACAAGTGAGTAAAACAATGGCAGTCCGAAGCTTACTCATAACCCTCTGGTTTAATTACCAAATTTCACGGAAATCGGCGCTTGTATACGAACGCCTCTAATAAGCATCGTCGGCATACCCGACTTCTCTATTCCAAGTGTCAGTTTTGCAGTCGAATTGGTGCCTGCGAAGTCGTTGGGTTTGAGCTTGGACTTCGCTGTTTGCGTTAGAAGGTAATTGAAGTATAAGAGCCAGTTCGGTAACCCAAGGTAAGGTGAGTTTGCCACCTTGAAACGATTATATAATGTCGGCGTTGTAGATGCCGATGACTGAGTCTCAATTGAATATCAGTAGTACTAGACTCGTTATCGATGATCTATCAGACCATTGCTCACTGTATTGATGGATGCCATCAACCCATTAATCCAACAGCTGACTCTGGCTCAGGCTGCTCAGCCGCCAGGCGGTCAGGGCATCCAAGCGAGATCACGCACGAATTCTCCAACATATTGCACTGGTTGTCAGTGTCCTTCTTACTGCTACAGAGTCCTTGCTAGAAGACTCTATACCCGAGCCATATCACACATCGGCCCTCTCAGGTCAAGGGTGGGTCATGGAGCTCATTTTGGGCCACCCAGAGCGTATGCGCTGTGAACTTGGGATGCACACAGATGTATTTCACTCGCTTATAGCGGAACTTCACACCTTGGGTCATGCAAATTCGCGCTATGTTTCCCTCGAAGAACAACTCGCCATCTTCCTATACACGTGTGTTACGGGACTGACCGTCCGCCATGTTGGTGAGCGCTTTCAACGGTCTAATGATACCATCTCAAAGTAAGTCAATTGTTATTGTTATATATGATACTAACGAGCTCACACTTAATTGTAGATATTTCCGCAAGATGTTGACCATTTTCGCATCTCCCCCATTCTACACCAATCATGTACGCTCTCCTGACGACACCTACCACGCCCCACACAAGATCCGTAATGACCCTAAGCTCTGGCCCTATTTTAAGGACACTGTTGGCGCGAATTGACGGTAGTCACATCCACGCTCACCCCCCATCATTTGATCGTCCTGCATATCGGAATCGTAAAGGATTCCTTTCGCAAAATTGTCTCTTCGCCTGCGACTTCGACCTCACATTCTCTTACGCTCTCACTGGCTGGGAGGGATCCGTTACAGATGCACGCCTTTATGATGAGGCTCGTTCAGGTGGCTTGTATATCCCTCCCAGCAAGTATTTTCTGGCAGATGCGGGGTTCCCTTGTGTCACGAGCTCTTAGTGCCCTACCGCAGTGTCCGGTATCATCTAGCTGAGTGGGGGCGTGCTAATACCAGGTATGTTTTATTTCTTTTTACTTGAAGCTTCCTAATATCTATTCTATGTTTGCAGACCAGTCAATAAAGAAGAGTTATTCAATTTGCGACACACATCTGCTCGAAAATGTGATCGAGCGCATCTTTGGCGTGTTAAAACGCCGTTTTCGCATTCTCTTACTGTCACCTGAGTATCCTATGACCATCCAGGCACGTATACCTGCCGCGTTATGCGCGATTCACAACTTTATATGCGCCCACAAACCTGATGAAGGAGAGTACGCGGATGACGATGAACACTTCGATTATGATAACCCTGAGCACCAAGGGATCCCTCAAGACGAGGAGGAGTTTGAAGAGGATGGAAGCATGAAGGAAGCAGCGTGAACTGTATTGCTGCGCTGCATGTGGGAGGATTATCAAGGCATTTTGCAGCAGCGGGGTTCAGTCAGACTGATTCCTTTGATGACAGCGACAACGAGATGTAGTAGCACATACAATTCATTCATTTATTCATGCAACTAGTAAGACAATTGTACCGCTAAGAATTGGACCCAGGAGGCAGTATCATAGGTTGGATTCCCAACCGCTGGGCCGTTAAGATAATGAAAGCATGGCACATCTCCTTGTCAGTGGTTTGTATATATATGTCAGTAGCTGCAGGGTCCATAGCAAAAACTTGTTGCATCATAAGCCGCTCCGTGAATGGCAAGTCAGCATCAGTCAACCTGCAACATCTGCATGGTCCTTGAGCGCTGGTCCATCACCCGATCCTCGGGATAGACCATGTGCTCAGAAATCACATCCGTTAAGCGGTTAACGGAGCTCTGGAACCCCATCACAGCTACGGCAGTGGTGGTCTTCGACATCTTGACATCCGCTGTACCACCACCCCCAGTGGCACTGCTCCAAGTCTGTGCACGGCCTGATGTTGTCTTTGCTCTTTTGAGAGAGCCTGGCTTAGAGGGAGGCAGCGGCATCTGAGGGTCTTCGTCTCGCATAGAAACCGAGGTAGAAGGAAGTGAGGTAGTCGACTCTTGAACCATGTCAGAGTGAGAGCGTTTGGAGCTAGGCCGAGATACTAAGGATGTGGAAAGGGTGTTATTGCTGTCAATAGAGGCGGGACGTCGAGAAGTAGGAATAGAAGTAGGGGCAACCACTGCAGGGGTGGCGCTGGGACCAGCAGGAGTGGCACTGACACCAGAAGTAGCAATGGTGGCGCCCATGGTATGATTTTCAGCTGCTGGTATGCTAGCGCTGGAGCTTGAGCTTAAGGGAGGGGGAGCTGTATGCGGTTGGTACCCGGTACGCCCTCGCGCGCCACTGTTTTTTGGTATGATATCATCCATTTGCTCAAAGTATCTCCATCCCGATACACAAAAAGGGCGCATGTGCGAATTTCCCTAGATATAAAACAGTAAGCTACCAGTACAAAATGTAGATGACACTGTGAACCGGACATACCTTCTTTGTAATATATTCATTCCATACTGTGGTTGCACCCTCGCTCGTGATATTGGCTCCTCTGACATTATCCCAGTGGACACCAGGTGTCTGGCGATACTTCTGAATAGCATTATAGATCTGTTTTAACTATACAATATCTAATCAGTCTATATCTAAGCGATGTATTGGTATATGACTTACTGCTCCCCATTTCGTCTTGCACATCATTCCAGTCTTCTGTGGACCCTGCTGCAGGTGCACAGCAATAGCCTCTGCAGCACCATTGTATGTTACATCTTTGAAGTTACTGGTGTCAGCGACCTTCTCCCGATTGTCGTACAGGTATTAAACAAGCTGATCAGTCTCTGTGTCAGTCCAGACCACCCTGTCTGCATGAGATGATTGTTGAGCCATAGAAATAATGTGGACTTGAGCAGATAACACTATAGACACGACACTAGCCCAGATGTCGTTCCGATCTCGTAGATCTTTAGTCGTATACCGAGGTATGCATGCAGACATGTCAAAGGGAAGTTCAAGCTCCGTCATCGGGCTTCAAACCGGGATCGGACCACCATGCCGACATTATATAATCGTTTCAAGGTGGCAAACTCACCTTACCTTGGGTTACCGAACTGGCTCTTATCTTTGGAGGTAGAAATGCTCCACCGGAAGATGGCATTTATTTCGTCAATGCTCGCATTGTCACCACCACTGTAAACGAGACGCACTCGATTTGGAGAAAAGAAGTACCTGATCAAAGTGATCGAGTTTCAAAAACGAGGCTTTCCACATGCGCATATCATCTTTACAGCTGTTACCAAGAATAATGAGATTCATTATTTTTTTTGGAGGCACGGAATTCCATATGTATATATTACCGCCGTGGTCCGGCCAGTGGCAGCCGGTGACGAGGAACTTGCCATCTGCAGAAAAGGTCATACAGTTCACGTTACCGTCATGGTCAAGGGGTGCTCCGATGGGCTGATTGGTTTCGACGTTATATAGGTACGCTACCCCACAAATGAAGGGCCTTGCGAGGATGCGCTCATTGGGAGATAGTGAAATGGTATTGAGGATGGATCCTTCCAGAACTGTCCATGTGGGTATGTCGATCTTGGATCCCCCGGCGAAAAGTGTTTTGCTATCTGAGGTCCAAAACAATTCCTCTACGTCGGACCAACTTGCCGCGATGACCTGGATTTTGTTGAGCAGTTCGCCTGAGTTGGCATCCCAGATTTTCAGCGTTGCGCCATTAGGGCCCGTGGCAATCCTCTTGCCATCTGGCGAGTAGCAAACCGCCCACACCCCGCTCCCTGTTTTGATTGGTCCGATTGTGGCTTCTCCGCTCTTGATATCCCATATTCTGAATGTTTCATCTGCAGATCCGCTCACCACTCTCCCCCCCCCCCCCGTCTGGACTCCAGCACACAGACGCCACTTGATTTGTGTGCCCAGTTAATGTTTTGATAACCTTGCCCGTGTCGACGTTCCACAATCTCACTGCACCATCCCAACTCCCGCTTGCTACTTTCTGGCCGTGCGGTGACAATGCTATGGCGCACACTCCTCTTTCTTTGTCCTCCCATTCCTCCCCGACCTGTGTGCCCCTCTCCAAGTCCCAGACTCGAAATGAGTCATCACCCCTTGAATAGGTGATGATCCGCTGTCCACCGGGCAGGTGTAGGATGTGGTCGATGTTGTCCTTTACTTTGATCTTTCGGTAAGGTATTGTCACTGAGGTTTCTTGTATATATTATATGGCATTTGTGAGTGCTTTGAGATACGGAGTGCACTCGTTTTTAACCATCCTCTAGGAATTAATCAAACATAAACTCAACTTTTTATATCCCAACGAGAGAGGAAATCAAAATCATCCAGATCAACCGCTGGGTGTTGGGGACCCCATCCCCTGCTATGATCACTCAGGTGCACCGTTCGACTGATGCTCTTTGTGAACCCAAATTTGACAAGTAGAATAGATAATAAGTTGTATTCTCAATTCGATGCGGTGACTGTAGTCGTTGTCAAACTCAATTCATGGTGTCACAACTGGTGACTGACTTGATGAGGACTGTGATTCCCTGTGAACGGCATTGTTTCGGATGCAGTACATGGATCTCGTCCAAGGATCCTCCCATAATCAGTTCAACATATTCTGCTTTGCTCGCATGCTGGGCACCCAGACTCATGACCTATGCAGATGGAGGTTCAGTCGAACACTATATACAGTGGTAGCTTGACATTCAGCGCCCGAGTCGAGCCATTGATGCATCACTATCCTACGATTGATGTCCTCGAGAACGTTAATACATTCCCCATGCGTATTCGGCGTCCCGTTCTGCACTCTCTTGTGATAACCCTTTCCTAGCGAACATCAAGTTTCCCGTGAAGAGGACCTTGCGCACCACCTAGGGCAGGCTTCCAGAAAGCGGAGCCAACTTCCCCGTGTCCCAGGGGGAGGGATGTGCATAAGCAGAAAGGGAAAGCTCAGGCTGGAGCCGAGTGGATGAATAAATATCGCAGTGGTGAATTTTAACTCTAAGAGGAGGACTACTGTACCAAGTTCAGATATACGGGTGTGGGGAGCAAGCCTTCCTTTGTCTCCCTGCCTAGGGGAGCCTATCCTAAGTGGTATCAAGAGTTGCGAACGTCAGGTGTTGCAAGAAGTACGTAGTACATATGTGTGGATGGCCCTAAGTTGTTGATTAACCCAAGATGTCAACATTTACATACGATCACAATTTTCCTTAGTCTTTCTTCAAGTTGACAATGTTGAAGGTGTCTTGCAAGGCAACCTTTGATATTCTTCGTGGACCGTGACGGGTATACGCACCGTGCAGATCGCTGAAATGTTATGCGTCGTGATTCGGAATATCAGGTCATCTATGTCTATAAGAATCAGATTCTTCCTCACCTGAGGATGTACAGCCACGACATGATCGGCACTGACGGTTGGAGCGCGAGACTCATAAACATTCGTTGTTGTAATGCCCCTCGTTGGACGGCGCAGATGTTAACAAAGACATCTACACCTTCTTGCAGGCATTCGTTCATAGAGCTACAATGTCGCCATCCTAGTTTCTCACAGCCATCGACAAATCAGCTTGCGCGGCTGGCGAGCAGAGCGGGCAGACGTTTTATCGTGGCGTCTACGATGGTAAAGTTCATCGATGACCGACATAACGATCCCCGTGACCGGCTTCAGCTCATGCTCGAACTAACGAGTGAATTGGTTCCAGGAACAGAGGTGTACAACTTATACGACCTTATCCTCGCCACGTGTGCCGACCCCACGTGGGCATACCTGCACTTGTCCGTTGTTGCTGCCCTCGCAGATCCCATGGCAATGTCACAAATATCAGAACTTCTTGACCTTGGTCAAGGAGCTTGTTCTTCTCCCTGACCCATCCAGGCATTAAAGCGTCTCATACGACCTCAGGATAATGCTGCAACATGCTTCTGAGCTCCGTTTCCGGAATCCTCTTCTCAAACTTAAACGCGCAGGGCACCTCTGACGTCGAGCCGGCCATGAACCCCATGTCCTCTAATGGCTTCGTAGGATCCAGAGTGAGCTTGTAGGCCCAAAGAGCAAGGAGCGTGGATATGAACACCGATCTATACCAATCGAAATGAGTTCGGAAGACCGCATGCATGTAATACACCTTGACCTAGTTCGCGACATGTTGACCAGGGCATACGCTGAAAGGAATGTCATTCAAGAAGCGGGTGGCTGGGCGAATAGTACTGACCGCCGCCAAAGCCGTAAGCAAATAATTTTAAATCGTCTCTCAGGCCACCTTGTTCGTCAATCCAGCGTTGTGGCTTGAACGCATAAGGCTCCGGGTAGACATCTGGATCCCTGAGAGATAGACCTAAGGCGGTGAACGTTAGATCCGTGTTTTCTTGAAGCGCAATGCTTACCAATGGTCGCCGAATACCGTAGTCCCAGCTGGAATACAATAGTTTTCCTGATGGGCCAAATCATCATAGGCGCGATTGGTTGTTCAAACATCACTTGCCCAAATCACGTCCTTGGTTGTTCGGTGAGGCAATCCTGTAGTGTGAATATTATGACACCTAGGTACAAAATGAAAACGGAGATGCCTACCACTAGGAATCACAGGTCTCCATCTCAGAGCCTCAGAGATGAATGCTTGCAGGCGAGGAAGGGACCCTTGGTCAGCGAAGGTTGGCGCTTAAGTACAGACATTATTGAATCCATAGAGCTGCAATACGGAAGTCAATCAAGCTACCTCGGTGCCTTCCGATGACTGCATCGAGCTCGGCCTGAACTTTAGCCTGCTCCCCGGTGAAACATGCGGCTGCCATGAGCACCGTGCATATCGACGCAGAAGTCTTTCACCTCCGACCTTAGTCCCATATCTTCGGAAGCAACAGAACACCTCACCGTAACTGAACCAGCTGAGAGAAAGGCACCACCAAGAAAGGCCATCTCGGTCTTGTTAAATCATAGGATTGGTTGTTTTCTAGTATATATTTCATGAACGAAGGACCGATATCCTCTTTGCTCTGCTGTGGAATGACTTAGTGATGAAGTGAAAATCGAAAGGGAAATGCATACCATTTGCTCTTTCACGCGTTCCATATCATCAATGTGAACTTTCTTCCTGCTTTCAAACCCCAGTTTCAACTCTCGGCCATACCAAGGAAGGTATTTGAGCCACGGGATTGAGTCTACCAGGTAAGCACCAGGGCGCAGAATTCTAGCAACCATCCGGGACATTTGAAGCATCTCAACGACTTCTGGATCAGTCCCAGACGTAGGCGTATTCTTCGCATATGCAACTTTCATGATCGTCGTTGCAGCATAACTTCATAGTACCCGTAAGCAAAGTACCCACACTATCATAGACGACACCGCTTACGTTATGGCATGGTGGGTGATGTCTTGTGGATTATCAAGAACACCAAGAACTATGTCCTTCGCGTGTGACGTCTGTACTGGCTGATATGCCTCAGCTGCTTTAGGTTGGAGATGAGAATGAAGTGCTCTACGTCACGTTGAAATGTAAGATAGATGAGGGGATGCATCGCAGATTACTAACCTACGCATGCGACGGAACCGATCCCCGAAGGGTATAAGGGCAATGCTCATTCCGCCGTTAAGCATTTCTCCAGCAGCAACCATGCGAGGACGATCAGCTACAAATTTTCCCTGATTCTCCATAATTTCCACGGCAGCCTACAACGGAATATTGTTGAGCTGGGAAATGACAACGCAGCGTACAGGAATTGACTTTGTAACGCCCGATAATAACGATTCGCTCGAAATTTGATCGAATGGTAATCAGAGGACCGTACTCGTCAATCCATCCCGCTACGGTGAGGAATGGTCTTGTCGAATATAGGATATAATCAGCATTCAAAACTCGATGAGTCAAATGGGACACGTTACTTGTAAGGTGGCAAGACATGCCCTCGAAGTCTCCAAGTGGGAGGGGAAGGTGGAAGAGGGAGGCCACTCTTTGATTTAGGACGGTAAGTCGGAAAGATTACCACCAGTACAGCAAGACAAGTCGTAGCACTGAGGAGGAGCTGCATGTTATCAGGGATGCGCAGGTCAATTTGTTGCAGTGGGATGAACGCAAAGACAGATTGGAGGTACCTCATCGTAAGTTGCGGCACCGTTTCAAGTGAAGATTGACTTTTCAAGTACCCCTTGCCAATCGATGTGTCAACTGTACCCACTGAATAGCTGTGATGCTGCAGGGCATGTGACGGTTAAGAATGTCATATGACCGGGTTGTGGTGTCATACCACATTGTACAATACTTTCGCCCAGAGTAAGAAGTTCTAGAACCATTCCCTTGTAGGAGAGGATGATCGGAGTCTGAACATGATGGATATTGCTACTTAAGATCACATGAGGAAGTACAGCCACAGCATTGTTCCGTCTCCGGACCGACATGTCCTGCGGGCAGACTTCAATGAAATAGAATCAAGATAGTCATTCATTCTTCATGATAATGGGGACCAATTTTCCGAGGCATCGATTGCACAGGTGCGTGCATTCCCAATATTAATGATTTCCTAATCTGACAACCTGACCTGCACAAGTAGGAACATCTGCAAGCCCCTGGGTCATCTCAGTGATCAGTCCAAACCTGCCGGATTCATGAACACGTCACGCTAGCTTATTGCACATCGATTTCTTGTTTTTACGTTACTTGTAGCTCGAGTGTCCACAGTACTATGCAAAGAAATCATTTTTTTTCATGGCTTCAGCAGGTTCTACACTTCCAGGTTATTAGACGACCAAAACAAAGGCATGGAATGTGTCTTCTTTCAAGGGGTGGCTGCGGATAGGCAACTTGAGGCCTACGTTCCCCGTATTCGCTAAAATGGGTTGTAGGAGTATCAGTTATACATCTCTTCGATAATGTACATAAGCAGCTGGTGAGGAGTTCTCAAATCCGATTCCCGAGGGCATGGTGGCAATTCACGCTTGAGGGCTTCAGCTACACAGCCTATGCTGTGTATAAGCTGTCACATCACTGATATCAGTCAGATAAGTCAAACTTCCAGTGGACTCAGCTGACTTGACTGAAACATTCGTTGTCTTCACCCATCGTTAAGATGCAGGAGATATCAGCGATAACACCCCGCCAGAAATTTGAAAGACATACCAAGGCAGTGTGTGGTGTCATACACCTGCCTGAGAGACTGCGGATTGTTACTTGCTCATACGACGGCTTGCTGCGATTATAGAACTCGAAGAGTGGGAAACAGATAGGAGATGACTGGAGGGATGGAGACAGTGGGGTATGAACTGTAGCGTTGTGTCTGGACGGGAAGAAAGTGGTTAGCGGAAGTGAGGACGATAACGTGAGGTTGTGGGACATCAAAACATGCAAGGTCATCGCTAAATGAATGGGGCACACAAGCGCAGGAGACATTGGTGATAACACCCCGCCAGAAATTTGAAGGACACGCTGAGTCAGTCCGTGGCGTCATACACCAGTGCTCGACAGACTGCGGATTGTTACTTGCTCATACGACGGCTCGCTGCGATTATAGAACTCAAAGAGCGGAAAACAGATGGGAGATGACTGGAGGGATGGAGACAGTGTGGTATGCACTTAGATAGCGTTGTCTGGAGTCTGGACGGGAAGAAAGTGGTTGGCGGAACCGAGGACGATAACGTGAGGTTGTGCATGCAAGGTTATCGCTAAATGGATGGGGCACACAAAATCGGTGTTGTCTGCTGGAGTCAAGATGACCTGAGAGTGTTTAGTGGATCCTGGGACAGGACTGCAAGACAATGGGATGTAGAAAGTGGAGTGACTATACTCGCTCCAATCGATTGGCAGGGTACGAACTTGTGTGGGCAGCCGTATATTCACCAGACGCGACCATGTTCATGATTGCGACAGGTGGATATCGCAAGGAGCCCTCTACTGGACACAAATATTCCTCAGTCAAAATTTGGGATGCGCGAAGACAGGCAAGCTTGTCGAGGAGTCGAAGACACAAAAACCCGCGGACCCCGGACGAAAAATTGCCTATCTCCACGTCAGACGATCACTTATGTAATCAGGACTTAGAATATGAACTGATCATCTGGTCCAGCACCACCTGCAAACGGTCCGCGATCAAATCGCGCGCGTGTGGGTCTATGTTCTGGTACTTATTCGCATCCATTAAAGTGTGCTCAGGTGAGCAGACAACGAAGAGTTCGAAAAGACGGCCAAGTCAAATATACGGTCCATCAACATTAATGGGGAGAAACACGATGTGCTAGGTGCTATGTATATGTTACACCTGTACTTCAGTGGTCTCGACGTTTACGCTTTTCTTATCCTCGCCTTCAGTACCACTCTGCATTGTTTCTATGGGAGATTTTCTCTCCTTTTCATACTGCTTGTCTATGGGCATGGCGTCGTCCGCAGAGATTAGGGCATCAACATAGGTATCGTGAGCAGGGAACAAGCGCGATGCAACGTAATACACCAGGGATGCAACCACAAACTAGTATAAAAAGGTAAGCAAGACACGTGTGAAGGAGATCAGGAGTGCCGTACCCCATACATCCACGCGATATCGAATAAATGGGTTGCGTACCCTATATTGATAGCTGGATTGATCGAGTTGATAAGGCCGGGCAGCGTGGGGGCAACAGTCACTATCATTGCCAGGACCGCGCGCCAGTTCTATGTAAGCAGTCAAATATATCATGAGGCGATTTAACATAGCCAGTAGCATTAAAGCTTACAAATCCCCCAGTGTAGCGATATCGTCCTGAAGGGTCGTACATAGCGGGAACGTCGACGCGGCCTTTATGCACCAGGTAAAACTGTGTGACGCAAAGTGTTAATTGACGAGCGGGGATGCCTATTAGTTACACCTACATCAGTGACCATGATGCCAGCGAAAGGGCCAAGGAAAATGGTATATCCATCCATAAAACTCAAAAACCCCGTGGCGCTATCGGTGGATGATAAAGACTCTACGAACCTAACACTTGGCGAGGACTTACTTGGCGAGGATCTCCCATGGACACAGAGCCCAGCCACCAATAATCGCACACAATATTTGTCCGCGCCTGATGTTGATATACTGTTTGAAATAAGCGATTGTCTGTGGAAATAGTATAGACGCTAACCTTGGGACACAGAGCTGTCATATCATTTCCTGCCCCGAGTGAATTAGCGCTGATGTTGGTACCAATAGTCGTTAACGCAAATACGAAGGAGGCGAAAAAGGCTGCGGCCCGATTGTCCCAACGATCAATTAACAGAAGAGGGTCCCACAGGACCTCGCCGTAGAGCTGTATTCCAGCACTAGTCACAGCAATTCCGACAAAGCTGCACAGCGTAAATGCGATGGGTATGATAAACGGTTGGACATATTGACTAAAAGCCCATTAGACAACAGCGTCAATCTTAGATTGGAATTATTCATACGCTCGTTCATTCTTGGCGTAGCGCTGCAATTTTGTGAGAAATTGTGGCAGAAGATGTATAAATCTATCTGACTTACAGTAAAATCGGGAATATTGACCGACAAACTGGCATAGATTCCCAAGGCGCTGTTCATCGCGCTCAGCCATGCCCATGAAAAGTAGTTGCCTTCGATAGTTGCATGCTGGGAAAACAAGCCCTCTGAGGCAGGGACCTTAACGAATGCCCATATGACCATTGCTAGCCATGCTATAGGTGTAAGTACACCTTTTGCGAAGAATAACCAACGGATTTTATGAGGAGTCACGAAAAGAAACGGAAGCTGAATCAGCCAATAAAGAAGGTAACACATTAACCCTGACAAATTGGTCTGTAAGTATATGACAAGGACAGCAGGGGAAATGACGCACCGGAGCTGGTAATATTTGCGGAGACAGGTAATTGATTGGGCATGTTTGCAATCGAAGGCCAAATGGCTTTGAGCATCTGAATCGTATTTCAAGTCAGTATGACCAAAGATTAACAGAGTACGAAACAATGCACCTGATACACGCATTGCGACCCGTTGTATGTCTAAATGCATGCATGAGGACTCCTGTCATAAAATGCACTCGCATAATCATTACCTGTATACCGAACCAGAACATAGATAATATGACGCGACTGAACACGGTGAAGTAACTGAACCAGAAGCCGAAAGACGATCGATTTAATACAGGGAAGGCGACGTGAAGACGAGCGCCTATTGTGCCGGTCAAAACCATCACTATGGAAATAATCCCATAGGCAACCGCAATACATGGCATAGCCTGGCGCCTGACACAACATCAGATAAAATGTACAGTCGGAAGCGGAGAACTGGTTCAAGCAGTCATACCAAGATAAACCGATTGCAAGCATGGAGCTAGCCAACTCCCAAACTGCAAGATTAGTAGCATCAGAAATCCAATAGGATATCTAACAAACAGGTATTAGTGAATTGCGCTGTGATAATCGTCGTGGTGTGTCCTACATAATTCCAGGTGCTACGAGGAATCATCGAGGTTATGAAAACAGCTAAAGGGTACAACAACTTCTATCGTGCTTACGTCCATGTTCTCAGACGAAGAGGTACCGGATCCATGTCCTTGTTGCTCCATCCATAGTTCGCGAAAGTCGTTTCTTCACGGTCGAGAGCCCACTTGGAGGGCTTAAAGAAATCGACCACATCCACGCTTTGCGGCATGGTTGGCAGCCAAAAACAAGGAACAAGTTCCTTTTCAAGTTAGTGCATTTCGTTATATACCCGTGCCTCTACACGCATGAGCAGGTGACCTCCACACTTATTTATGTTCAGATAAGAGCTGGATAAGAGTTTAAACGTTCACAGACAACCAGTCACTCACTGGCAACCGCGGAGTCCAAGAACAACTTGTGATAACAAAACTGCCATCTATTAAAACTCGATGCAATGATGCCCAAAAAGGATACTTGACTGACTAATGGACGCACGGAAGCACGTGGAACATATATTCTGTCACAAACGGTCAGCCTGGCCTATGATGTCGGCCTTGCTTCCTGCACCGTAGTAGTTCTCAGTGTAATCATTTTTCTTCAGACCTCTTTTGTTAAACCGCTGTTGACCAGCGGATTTTGTACGATCAACTCATGTCCGACCCATTCGATGTTATACCATTCGAGGTACGTGCTGCTCATATAAGTAGCCCCGAACCACACCCACCGATCTTGTCGAAAGGATATCAAGGGGGAATGGAAGAAGCTAGGATCAGGTTCTTTTGGGAATGTGTATAAAGGTATCTTGTACAATTAAATACTTATCCAAGCTAACAAATGTACAGGATCATACCTGGGCATTGATGTCGCAATCAAAGAAGTCCTGCCATCCAACAGTTACAACGTCGCCAAGTATTTTGAGAGGGAATGGAGATTAATGAAGTAAGCTTGCACTGCTAGCTATAGACTGGCATTGAGCGTTGCCTCAGGGAAGCCCGTCATCCAAATGTTGTGCTGTACCTTGGCCTGTCGCGTGCCCCGCCTCCAGATGGACGAATATTCATAATATCAGAGTACATTGAGAACGGTGCGTCCGGTTTGAAAGCTTTATCTCCTTCTCTTGATACTGTTCATTCAGGAAATCTCAGAATGTACATATTCGATAAGACGAAACCTTTTCCGTGGCGTCTCCGGCTTTCTTTTGCTACAGATATTTCCCGTGCTCTCGCATACCTTCATGCACGCAAGTGCATACACCGCGATTTGAAAGGCGAAAATCTCCTTGTCACCACAAACGGCAGATTGAAGATCACCGACTTTGGTTTCGCTCGGATTGCCGCCCGCAACGAAGAGGAAAGCAAACGTCTCACCTTCTGCGGGACTGACTCCTATATGTCACCCGAAATTCTACTTGGGGAGGAGTTCGATTTGCCCACAGACATTTTCTCTCTCGGCGTAATCTTCTGCGAGATCGCGGCGCGGAGGTTAGCTGATGACCGCCATTTCAAACGTACTGGCCCAACGTTTGGCATTGATCTCGAGGAGGTGCACCGATTGGCCAGCCCCGGTTGTCCACCAGCATTCCTTACTCTTGCGTTCGACTGTCTTGCTGAAGATCCAAAGGCACGCCCCACTACTCGCGTCATTTTAGACAGGCTAGGCGAAATTGAAAAGGAGGTTTTGTCACGTCCAGACACTGATGACTTTCACGTTGGGAGCATCAAACTTATGACAGGAGGCAGACGCCGGGGTGCTGTTCCCCGCATTCCGAGTTTTGGGGCTGGGGTTGGGAAGGACATCAGGCACAATGCGGTCTCCGTCAAAGAGGATGTTCTTGCTGCCCTGTCCAGCGGCGAGGAAAGCAGCGACGAAGAGTCCATGGACGCCATGCAAGGTCTTGCTGTTAGCCTGAATCCAAACAGCGATTGGAGCACGGCTGCCAACGGTGAGATCATTGCTTTAGAGTTCCGACGACTTCTTGTAACGTGCTTCGATTATTGACATTCAGGACACTCAGGTGATAGCACCCAACCTCTTCTCGTCAGTAACTCTAGCACATTGTCAGAATACAGCGCCGTCGTCGACCGGGCCCATGTTCCCACAACTACAGATGACATCGCGACATCTTTGTCTTCCGTTCTCACTATTCGACCTGCACTCGACCCAAACGGAACGGCGGAACCCACTACACCAGGTGCCTCCTTGACTGACAATAGTAATACTCCAACGAACAGCGACTCCATCATGTCCGCGCAGAGTTACCAGACTGCTCAATCGTCCATCCAGTGTTCCACCACAGCGACGAAAGGCCACTCCTCCATCGATTCTCCCCCTATGCTTCACCGCTTCACCTTACTTAGACCTGGTACAAAGCGTACCAGCAGACCGGTATCCCCAACACGTCATGCCGACGGAGGATGGAACCCTCTAGAGCTGATCTTCTCTAGCGGATTACTCGTGCAGAAGTGTGATATATGCTCAAAGAGGATTGGTTGGAAGCCTATTTTGGGAGTGTGACGATTGTGGGCTACGGCAAGTCCCTCACCTCTGAGTCCGATCATACGGATCTGATACATGACTGCTGTAATTGCAGGGCTCATGTCAAATGCGGAGAAGTTGCCCCTCGTGACTGTAATATTCGTTCGGTAATTCAACCAGCTCGGCACACGTCATCGCCCTTGTCAAAAGGAAGGGGCCAGCCAAAGAGGGTGTCCTTACCCAATTCGATCACGCGATAAGGGACCCTGCATGTTCGTATTCTCGGGCCTATTGCGATCATTCCTTAGCTCCTGTCAAGCCACACATAACTTACATTCATGGGTCGATAAATCATACACTACCGGGTCACTCGGTATCCTTTCCTTGTATCGTTTTACCTACATTAATGCATTCCCAGTGTCCTGTACACATCATTTGACAAGGCAAGTAACACTCGAGCTCTGACCGTTATCATTTTGTCGAGTGGCAGCGCCGTCGCCGACAGAATTACATACACGATATCCTTTCACAAGTTTTACCCATAATATTTCAATGGCAGCAGATCATCCATTCGTGTGTTTCGATTATTAACCATCAACTTCTTATCTGTTTAGGAATCGAAGCGAGTGATGTGTGACCATTCGACTGACGTTATTTAGTAAAGATTGCACCGTGTCGGATGAAAGGTAATGAAACTTTTTTTGTGTATTGTCGTCTTCATTGTCCTATTCGTCGAGCTCGCGGTCTTTGCGAACAGCATCCTCTGCCTTTTTTTCCAACCCTAGCTATGCCATGAACGCCGCCACCTCCCTGCATCTTGTCTATAACCCTTGACACCGATTCCGCGCCCGCTCCTTCAACCTGCACTAGAGCTATGCCGTCGCGGCCACCAGGTTTTTTTCAGAACAGCGCATCACGACCGGGCGGCACGTCCGCGTCGAGATCTAGCGCCAGATCCCCTTCGCGCTCGTCGTCGACGTCTCCTTCCTCGTTGTCTCTCCCCACCATTTGGTAGGCGCCTTCGCATTTTTCTTCAGTAACTTCCACTACATCCTGAATTTTCCTTCTCCTATCTTGCAGTCCCACCCCGTGCATACTGCCCTACTGTTCACATACATGTCCCTGTCAGATATTGATAGTCATAATTTGTATATTTCATCCTCATCTCAGACGTTGGGAGCAGAATTCGGAGTAGCGGTGGTTTCTGTTCGACGGCGGCGCCAGAGCTGGCAGCATTGTGGGAGTTGAATTCGGGAGTGTCGATATCGAGTATTGGTTGGGTGGCTCGACGATGGGCGTTTAAGGGAGTGGCGCGAACATGACAGGACAGCGCAGAATAGGTATACGCGAGGGCGGTGGTTGGGACTTGAGTTTCCCATCCTGTTGGGAGCCGATCTAATGATAACAGGGCACTGATAGTAATAGATGATACAGACTCAATTGTCGAAGCACACTGCCACAATTAAGGGTCTCGTCTACGTAGTTAACATTCCGAATAGTAGATCGGCTCCCAACAGGGTGGTGTCCCGGAAACGTGACAAGTCCCTGAACGCATCATGATCAATTACATCAGTGGCAAAGACCAGTCTCTGAATCAGAAAACGACACTCAGTGAAGTTCCCATTCCCTTTTTGCCTCTTGTACCAAAAGCGAGTGGTTTCATCATCGGTTCAGAACTTAAGCTTGATTATGCGCTTGGCAAAATCCGGAGTATTCCCTGATGAAGTTCCTTATAAAACGTGACTACCATCAGCTCCATCGAGGTATATTCATATGTAGTACCTGAGCTGTACGCTGCTGTACGTAGCATTGATGGCCACTGCGGATACATGGACGTCATTATCATCGTATCCCTCACAGTCTTGACCAACCGGCAACTTACCTTGCTTGTCAAGGTTAACTTATCAGCAACTTCCATAGCACGGGTGGGCACACCATGGTCACCCCACTAGTGACGACTAAGTACTGTGTACTCTACGGCGAGTCGATTTCGACTTTTACCGACTCACATGCGCTCACACCGTCGGCTGAAAACTTGAGTCAACAGTGAGCAACTATTCGGGTATGCCAATTGGGGATGAGGACAACGTAGGTGCATGATTTGGACCGTAGATAACTGACTCATATCTTGAGCAAATTGCACGAGGCAAAGCGAAATCAATTCAATGTGGTGTCAGGGAGTTGCCAACTTGGGGCGCGAGCGCCGTTACGATTTCGCTATCTTTTGTCATACCCCCCAATTGAACATTCGTCCGTTTTTTGGTCTAGTTCCATCAGCCAGTTGTCTTCTCCTAATATAGGCTATGTAGATCACGCCGCTACAACGACGAAATATTCTTGTAGGTATCATTTGCGACCCTTACGCGAGTGCAGCCTGGACCCTGGATTCACACTCGGGGTCGTTAGACGGTGACCACACCAGCTTGCTCGGTGACGCGCCATGGCGGGTCACAACGGACACGTGATTCTGCCATCTGCTACGCTTGAACATGGTCCTGCCATTTCTGCCCACAACTTTAATACTAACCGATATTAACTGTTTGGAACTAACAAAGATGGGCTGCTCGGGTCTTGTATTATTACAGCCATTTGCAGAACGCTAGGCCGGAGAAAGAAAAAATACATACATTCGGCAATAAGTCGGACCACAAACTTGTGACTTCTGACAGTCAAGCTTAAGCTTGATCTACGATATCATGGGACGATACATATCCAAGGAACGAAAGCAAATTGCTCTGCAAATGAGCTTGCTAAATATCAAGGACCCAATGATCCGTCGTTACACTGGGATCAGTGAGCAGTCAATGCGATACATTCGGCAGACGTATCGGGAGACTAGCGAAGTCGTGAGGACACCGGAACGAGGTGAGGGTTTATACCAGTTGAGCCCGAGAGCCCAATCGAGTCCTTAGCAAGTGGATCTGATCGGAGATAGAAAATGAAACACCGTAGTCTTGCGTTTGAACTTTGGGCCTAGCGTTCTGGGTACCTTGAAGTGACGTTGCGCAACTCTTGGGGACCAAGAACTTTTCTCGGTCACTCGTCTTCATACCTGAAGCTTATATGTCATGATACAACACCCGAGACCGATCTGAGACCGCATTCAAGCGCTACATATCTGGTTTTGAGTGGACCTACGCACGTACAGCACGTGTGCAACACCTGTACACAGTACTTTAGGAGATACAACCAAGTAAGTACGAACTCAGTTTAATCTAGTGTTACTACACTAAGTGTATTAGGAGGAACCTTTTTTACAAACCATCTTTTCAAGGTTAGCATCGTTACGCCAATGTTCGACGCGCGTTCAAGCAGTAACTTACTAATAAAAATGGCAGGTTGCAAAACAATGTCCGAAATTAATATGTCATCTGGTGACTTTTATGTATTGTGGTTATTCGGTACGAGCCTTCAAATTCAAAGCTTTGATACGACGTCCCATGCCATTTCAACTGTAACAGCAGAGTACAAATAAGCTCCTCTTCCCGAACGTGACGGTTTTCTGAATAACGCATCCCAGCACCATATCCAGTACAGCAGCGTGAAGATGTCGTTCCCCTATATCCTCGTCGTAACCGTCACGGTCTTGTTGCTACTATGTTGCTGGTCCTGGTCAAGGAAGTCAGCTGGGCTGCCCCTTCCGCCGGGACCCGCGATCACTGCCATTCATTGGGAACATTGGTGACATCGACGTAGTGAATCCATGGCGTACATATAGTGAATGGAAGGAGAAATATGGTCAGTACTGCAATTTTAAATACTTGCCTCTCTCACATCTCCAGTAGGTCCCATTGTATCATGTCGTCTGATCGGCCAGACCGTCGTCATAATCAACTCTGAGAGAGTTGCACGGCAACTCCTTGATCAACGCTCAGCGATATACTCTGACCGTCCTGCAGGTCCTGTGCCCAGACTGTGAGGTCGCACTTCCTCCTTGTTATTCGCTCTAATCGCGACAAACCATTAGTTTTGGCATAGATTTCATCACGGCATTTCTTCCGTATGGAGATACACTCCGGCTTCATCGACGATTGTTTCACCAAGCATTGCGATCTGACGCAGCAGATTCTTATCGAGATCTCTACTTAACCAAGGCTCGCCAGCTGTTGTCTAACCTTCTTGACTCTCCTGAGGCGTTCGAGAAGCACCTTTTCCTGTAAGTTCGCCATTCTTCGCCCGCTGACGGCCCTACGATTACTGAGATGGGACCAGGTACACTGCTTCGATTATCATGTGCGTAACGTACGGACATGATAAAGTCTCTTGGGATGCTCGCCCGATTAAATCGGTCGCCGAACTTCTGGAGCTAATAAATGTTGGCCTTCCACCTGAAAGGAGTGCAATACTCACGGCATTCCCTATACGTACGCAATTTTATTTAAGATAGAACTTCTGATGCTACCTCATTGCAGTTACGCGACTACCTGCCTGGTTTCCGGGTGCAGCATTCCAGCGTATTGCGCAGCGTACGCGAAAGCTCGCACTTGAGTCCATGAACGAACCATTTGAATACGTAAAAAGGAATATGGTGAGCACGCGACATACTAGTAATCTTGTGAATGCGAATACTCATGGGGGCTGAAGGCCGCTGGAAATGCACCGAAGTCAATGGTGTCGGATCTTTTGTCTGAAATGGGCGAGGGAAAGGAGGCTTTTCCAGAACAGGCAGTGAAAGAAGTTGCCTTGACCGTCTTTGTTGGTGAGTGTGTTCGGTTTCTATTACGTTACAGGACGAGCCAACATACATACGTTCATAGCTGGGTTTGATACGGTGGGTCCACCATGCTACACTAAGACGTAGACTGCGGACAGATCAGCTGATGGATTACACAGAGCTCTTCCACGTTGTCTTCTTTCATACTAGCGATGGTTTTGCATCCCGAGGCTCAGCGGCTCGCTCAACAAGAAATTGATTCTGTCGTTGGCGTTGATAGACTGCCGGATTTTTATGACCGACCATCTTTGAAGTACGTGGAGGCAGTTTTCCGGGAAACTATTCGTTGGCATGTCGTTGCACCACTTGGTGAGGGACTTGATGTGTCAGCCATATCATTCTCATTGTTCCGGCAGGTCTTCCTCATGCAACATCAAGCGATGACGTCTTCGAGGGCTATTTCATTCCAAAAGGTTAGTCGGCGGGTTTATTCTTATGTTTGCATCACATATTAATGTGACGTGTTTCACCATAGGCTCTCTCATTATGCCTAATATATGGTTTGTGTCAATTTTCTGATGAGTTTTGCGCTTTGTAACTTGGTCGCCTCTTCAGGGACATGTCCAGAGAAGGACACGATGATCCTGATGTTTTCAGACCCGAAAGGCACTTTGCAAGTGACGGGACGCTTTTACCAGACACGATAGCGGCCAAACCTATGTGGGGTTTTGGAAGGAGAGGGTGAGTGGGAGTCCGACCTCATCCAGGAATTGTTCTTCTCACAATCTGGTTAGGTGCCCAGGGCGTTTCATTGCCGAAGCTGCAACCTGGAGTGCGGTGGTGCACCTCCTTGCAGCGTTCCGGATAACAAAAGCAAAGGATGAAGCAGGGAAAGAAATTGAAGTGAAAGAAGAGTTCACATCTGGAGTGGTCTGGTGTGTTCCTGTGTGCTTGAGATATGAAGCATCGGTATCCTCATTGCTGTTGATTTTATAGCCGACCCGTGCCGTTTCAATGTTCCTTTGTCCTCCGATCGACGGGAAGGGAGAAGGCTATCCGCTTGGGTGATTAATCTTGGATGAGGGTTTGGATCTCATGTGACCTGATTATTCTAGCTGTACGAGGCGAGTTAGTTAACTTGTAACACCAACTCATCGCGATTATGTGTTGACACATTGTACTTAATTACTACTCGTAGTCAATCGGACCGTTTGATATTGGTTCGCTATCTTATGCTGACTTGGAGCGGTGTCCACCCACGTGCGTCCCGCGTGCCAGGGAGCAAACTTCAAAGCCCACCCCTCCGCTGTGTCTGCTCATCAGGAAAACCCTCCGATACTAAGCTAGGCACACTTGCTGATTTTTTTTACAAGTCATGATCATCAGTAAACCGGTGAGACTCATATATTCCCAGCCGAAATGCTTTTTATTGATCTAGCACTAATTCGTACAACTTGTCTAGTTTTTTTTTCCGCAATTTGACATACTTAGTATCGGAAGGTTTTCCTGATGCTCAGGTTGCCATGATGGCTTACAATACTAAATGGCTGGCATATAGCTCATCGCTCCACGGATCATCAGCTGGAAAAACAAAGCAAATTCGAGCTGGCATTGGTTTTGCATCGCAACTAATGATATTTTGCCAACTCGTCTTGCTTCACAACGGCAATCTATCTGGCATTGCATATTGCATGTTCGAAAACGGATTTCAAATGGATAGATACTTCCTGCGTCACCCGGACATGAAGCTAAGAATAATATTAATATTCAGCACATGTATAACAAGCCGTCTTCCTACTGTCCCATTTAGATCAACTTGACCCCACATATCACATCCTCACAAACGATGCGTTTCTCCTCTGTCCTCACCGTTGCTGCTGCTTTGACAGCATCAGTATCTGCCAGTCCCACTGCCGTTAGTACCGGAGGTTTGTCCTAAATTGTGCCCAGACTGGCATTGTTGCCCTGGGCAGGTATGTCTGCCGGTGGGCAACATTTGTTGTGAGTATGAATATTTTGTGTCCACCATATGACTCACCGGTATGGTAGGCTGTCATGACGTGTGTGGCAATATTTGTGACAGTGAACTAGGGTGCCGGTGAGTCGCGTTTCTACTTAGTATCAGTGCAGATGATGGTTGAACGTTGAACGTTGAAGCGCTGATGGCATGACGTGCAAAGTGCTAGCAGTTTGATGTTGAGTTGATCAATGTCTCGCTTTTGAACAAATTTCACTGCCGCTCGAGCAATGGAGATCTTGGAATAGGGAAATCTCAAATACTTGAATACATAGAATATGATTGAAGTACTTGGGAGTTTTGTAGTCTCGTTTGTAAGCTTGAATATAGAAGCCCTCGATGTCAGTGGCACCACGACTCCTCCCCACATAGGCGCTGGTTACTAGGCGTTACGGATGCATTTTCGGTCTGCAGTAGCCCGCTGAGGCGTGTCGCGACCCCCACTAGATCATGATAGTGGTATATATGGAAGTAGGTCATTGTCAATTGCGAAAGCTTCAGATCCAGAAATGCACTTGACCATCATTGAACTTGACCGCTGTGAGTGATCCAGCGTGTGCACTTTCAACCATTCATAAGCGTATGCAGGTGGGGACATTGACGAGCGCTGTAAATAATCCACGAGATGCCGAACATGCATCAGTTCTACCTGTTGTCGCAGCCTTGCTGGCTCGTGAAAAGTTTTTGCGTATTGTTGTAAGCGCTGCAAGCTGGATTTCGAAGACATTGATGTCTCTGAAACGACAGTGGACCCAAGATTTCAAACGTGCGTGAGTATCTCGGAGGAGCCTGCGGTGACCGGACCAAAAATCCGGTTCGAACCATGGTTCTGGACCACCACCAACCAGGCTGAGGCTTCATCTACAAACAACCTCGCAGGAGCCAGCTGGAGATGTGTTGACAGTGATGCCCCCAGCGTTGGACTAGGGCAAAGGCTGCGTGCAGAGAACTCGATTATGTGTGTTGTTGTGCTACCTCCAGCGTTGGACTAGGACAAAGGCTGTGTGCAGAGAACTCGATGGCATCATGTGTGTTGTTGTTGTTGTTGTTGTTGTGCTACACTATGTAATTTGCTCAAATATTGTCACTTCTGTTGATGAAGTTCACCTTAAATTTAGTACGGCACTATGGTACGGTTCCGCGCACCTTCGCGTCGACTGCAAGCCGAAGCCATGAAAATCCTTTGGTGAGTTGAAGGACTTTTATGTCTGTGTTTCTGACAATGCGTCCTAGTAGGGTCTCCCATTTCGTCCGCCCTCTGCACCCCAAATGCCCCGACGCGGCGGGCCAATCCAAAAACGACATATCGAGCACGTAAAGAAGGTAATCGTTGTAGCAAGCGGAAAGGGGGGTTGTGGGCAAGAGCACAATAGCAGGTACGTTTCAGCAGCAACTGAACGGAACTTTTCGAATGACCACGAATGAAGTAAATCTTGCTTTCTCCCTCGCAATGCTGTCTCATCGACCACGAGTTGGCATACTTGATTTGGACTATTTTTGGACCTTCTATTCCTACCTTGATGGGACTCCAGCATTCGGACGATCCACATTTAACTCCCGGTTCGTTTCCTGACACACACCGTGAGCTTCCGGTGACTCTGTTACTAGCTGGCGCTCTTCTCCCCATAATTAATCATGGCATTCCTACAATGTCTATGGGCTACCTTGTCCCTCGGCCGCCGCCCGACTCCACAGAATTTGAAGGTGCGATTGTCTGGCGCGGCCTTATGGTTCAAAAAGCCGTGCAGCAACTCCTCTTCGATGTTGACTGGCGGGACGCTGGTGGATCTGGTCCTGGGCTGGACGTACTAGTCATAGATATGCCCCCGGGAACGGGAGATGTCCCTCTTACACTGGGACAATTAGTTGTCGTCGACGGTTCGCTTCCACGAGCTCTTCAGATGTTGTTCGCCGTCTAAAATGAAATAGGCGCAGTCATCGTTTCAACTCCACAGGACATCGCACTAACAGATGTAAGAAGAGGAATTTCTATGTTCAAAAAGATCTCCGTTCCGGTAAGTATTATACATATTGTCTTTCGGCCTCACCCTCATTTTGTTCGTCGCCATCTACAGATAACAGGTCTCATCCTTAACCAAGCGTCCTTCCTATGTCCTTCTTGCAACACCGCGCATGAGCTATTTGGGACTTCAGCTAATGCATCGCGCCTTGGGATCCCTCTACTAGCGCAACTCCCTCTTGTTGGGGGTGTGAGCTGGGGTGGAGATCGCGGCATTCCATACGTTCTTGAAGGAAAACATGCAGATGGAAAAGACGGCAGGGCGGGAGAGATGTGGCGAGATGCGATGAACGAAGCAGCAAGCAACATTTGGGAGTTAGTTCACAGCTGAGTGAGTACTACCATGAAGGATCCTTCTGTACATAGCTTTGCTTGCGTTTGCCTTGGAATTGCACAAGGAGCATTCTTTGGAATCATTCTCTGAGTGGAGGCAACATATCGACCTGTTTCCGCTACCTTTGACGATAGACTCTACTTGCTAAACCCTCACTGCCCGCCACATTACTGATTGTGACATGGAAAGGCCGTGCTCTATTGCATCTGCCATGAATAAACAACTACAATACGAGAAATGAGTTCAGAGCAGAGCCGCCTGAGTGCGCCCGTCGCTGACTAAGCTATGGAGATCGCCGCTGCCTCTCTCTTTGGGACTGACTGCCTCTAGTCCATGCCTTGGAGCCCCTGGTCCAGTGTCTACTTCTATGCCTCAATGTACTCGCAGATGCACCCATATAAATCTATGTTGTCTCCCTACCTTCAAACAGCTTCTCTCTTTGTTATGCATCCCTTCAACCATTTTGTTTTCCTTCACGATGTCACGCCTTATCTCGCTAACTATTAGTACCTGCAAGTATGTTGAATTTTAATGTACTTATCATGTCTCTGTCTCCACCACTACTCAGCCTGTTACTTTGAATTGAATCCCTCCTCATCTTGTACAGCTTTCGCCTCACCACACCCTGGCAGGAGTATCAATACACCCCTTGCTATTGTAGAAGGCTATGTATTCATACAACAGCTATCTTCAAGGCTTCTTTGTATTCATGGCAAGCCAGCCGTCATCAGCAGCTTTGGCCCGGCCTGGATTTTTTTTGCAAGCCAGAGTCATCTCAGGCCAGGCCAGGCCAAAGCCACGGCTTTGGGGCCAAGCCGGGCCGGAACATCACTAAAATTATTTGACATCCTGTTCAGAGTCTGAACAGGATGTCAATACTAGTTCTGAGTCCCCATCCTCGAGAACAGCATCCGAGCTATTGAATTTACGTTCCATAAGGCTTTCGAGCCTCCGCGCGTTGGCAATGCAAGCGGATTTACGCTCGTTTTTTTCTTTACCTGCAATGCAAACATAATTAGATTCTGTACTTGCACTTGCCTTTGCGTCCGTCGCGGCCTCTTGTGTGGTCCGTGTCACCGGTGTGTCCAACTCAAAGGGAGGATTTTCTATCGCATCACGGTGTCACCTGCAAGGTACTTAGCATACACACATATTTACACGAGAATCGCGTTGAGAATCCGTTCTGGTTATCAATAATATCAGATAATTCAGATTGGGGTGTTCAAAGTAACTGCGATTTTCACACGATTTTCGCATTTTGAATCGTCCTTAGTACAGGTAATCGCACGCTGAATCGTCTCAAAATCGTTCACTCTGACTCGGACTACCAGGTAACCACTATTAGAATATTGTGTCATTTGCGTCTGAGAAAACTCTTTTCCGACTATCGTGGGAGTCGGGGACTGGCAGGGAATCACTCAAAGCCACTCTACTTAGACTGGACACACTGGCACAATGGTACGTCTACCAGGCTCGACAATGCGGGAGCCTGGTCGCCGAACTTCTGGAGCTAATAAATGTTGGCCTTCCACCTGAAAGGAGTGCAATACTCACGGCATTCCCTATACGTACGCAATTTTATTTAAGATAGAACTTCTGATGCTACCTCGTTGCAGTTACGCGACTACCTGCCTGGTTTCCGGTGTGCAGCATTCCAGCGTATCGCGCAGCGTACGCGAAAGCTCGCACTTGAGTCCATGAACGAACCATTTGAATACGTAAAAAGGAATATGGTGAGCACGCGACATAGTAGTCTCGTAGACGCGAATACTCACAGGGGCTGAAGGCCATTGGAAATGCACCAAAGTCAATGGTATCGGATCTTCTGACTGAAATGGACGAGGGAAAGGAGGCCTTTCCAGAACAGGCAGTGAAACAAATTGCATTGACTGTCTTTGTTGGTGAGTGTACTCGCTTTCTATTACGTTACAGGACGAGCCAACATACGTACGTTCATAGCTGGGTTTGATACGGCGGGTCCACCATGCTACACTACGACGTAGACCGCAGACAGATCAGCTGATGGATTACACAGAGCTCTTCCACATTGTCCTCTTTCATACTAGCGATGGTTTTGCATCCTGAGGCTCAGCGGCTCGCTCGCGGCTCAACAAGAAATTGATTCTGTCGTCGGCGTTGATAGGCTGCCGGATTTTTCTGATCGACCATATTTGAAGTATGTGGAGGCAGTTTTTCGGGAAACTATTCGTTGGCATGTCGTTTCACCACTTGGTGAGGGACTTGATGTGTCAACCATGCCATTCTCATTGTTCCGACAGGTCTTGCTCATGCAACATCAAATGACGACATCTTCGAGGGCTATTTCATTCCAAAAGGTTAGTCGGCCGATTCTGACTTTCGGCGGGTTTATTCTTATGTTTGCATCCATACTAATGTGACGTGTTTCACCATAGGCTCTCTCATTATGCCTAATATATGGTTTGTGTCAATTTTCTGATGAGTTTTGCGCTTTGTAACTTGGTCGCCTCTTCAGGGACATGTCCAGAGAAGGACACGATGATCCGGATGTTCTCAAACCAGAAAGGCACTTTGGCAAGTGATGGAACACTTTTACCAGACACGATAGCGGCCAAACCTATGTGGGGATTTGGAAGGAGAGGGTGAGTGAGATCAACCTCATTCAGGAATTGTTCTTCTCACAATCTGGTCAGGTGCCCAGGGCGTTTCATTGCCGAAGCTGTGATGTGGAGTGCGGTGGCAAATCTCCTTGCAGCGTTCCGGATAACAAAGGCAAAGGATGAAGCAGGGAAAGAAATTGAAGTGAAAGAAGAGTTCACATCTGGAGTGGTCTGGTGTGTTCCTGTGTGTTTGAGAAATGACGCATCGGCATCCTCACTGCTGTTGATTTTATAGCCGACCCGTGCCATTTCAATGCTCTTTTGTTCTCCGATCAACGGGCAGGGAGAAGGCGATCCGCTTGGGCGATTAATCGTGGATGGGGGTTCGGATCTTATGTGACCTGATTGTTCTAGCTGTTTGTAACACCAACTCATCACGATTATGTGTTAACACATCGTAGTTAATCAACATACGTAGTCGATTGGATCGTTTGCTATTGAGTTTTCAACTTCAAGTTCTCTCGTGTGATACTTGGTCGGTAATATAATAATTAACCGTTCGTTACGGTGGCAATATCGGAATCTATTCCCATAATAATATCAATATTTCCAATGATAATTTGTCTCTCCACAGTGCGCACCACTGTCAGATTTGCAGTTCCATCAGCAGCCTACGATAAAAACCATTGCTTTCAATTTCTCGTAGAGACGAGCGCTCCGAAGTCTACTGCTTAGAAATAGCCAAGCTTGACTCGGATCTGGGGTGGAAGGTACGTTATGTCAAAGCATCATACATTCTGCAGATCGGCTTATGTAGTCGAAACCCATAAAGTATCATCGTACAATACGGCACATGTCTCGTCAGCAACAGGATGCAGATGCCAACCCCCGGTTCAGACAAAGGTCAAACACGACAACCTTCGCCCCGTTTGCGTGGCGGCGCAAAGCCGACACCATATCTACTACCGTCCAACCCCAGATACAGCCAACGTTGACCTTCGATGCCCTCGTTGAGGCGCTGACTCCTCCTGCAGTTCCAAGTCTCACACATGCACGCTCCTTGGCTACTCTAATAGCATCACAATCACCATTGCCTCGACCATCCGTGCTGAACCCAGTGTGGGCTGCACTCTGTGGTCACGATTCGCCTTCTTCACTGCAGGCAGCAGGGTATGAAATCATGGCAACGTTCTGGGAGAGATTTGACGGCCACCTGGGTACAGCAGATATTCTTCAGTATTTTTCGCTATTTTTGCATACCGTCTGGACTGCCGATGTAGGGGAACCTCGACTACGGGCCCTACGGGCTCTCACAAGAGGGGGAACTGAAGTCATTGGTATCGAAATCCCATTAATTAGCTTGCTCAGGACATGGACAGAAGGCGCCTTTGATGCTTACATGTCGGGCGATTCCCCAGATTCTATTGACCGTGCAGAACGAGAGCGACACGTTGAGCTTTTGGCTACCTTCCTATCTTCTGTACTGGAACAACCGGAATCCGCGGCTCGTGTATCTGAAGGTGACCTCGCCAGTGTCCTTCAGTTCTATGCTGGTCTTCTTGGTCGGGCGTTGACAATACCTTCCCTGAGCCCTGCTGCTGATCCCGTACCCTCACCGCCTCTCGCCGCTTACACCGATCAACCTGTCGGCGTAAAAACGAATGTTGGGGCTCACAGACGTCATACATCATCCATTTCAATCCGTTCTATCTCATCCCCAAATTTGCCTTCTCGAAAACACCCAGCAGAGTTAATGGTCGTCATCTATCTAGATCACCTCAGCTCGCAGCTCAAAGCGCTCGCGCCAAAATTCTTGACGCTCATTCTTCCTGTCCTCTTGCGCGCGCAGGCCTTCTTCGCTTCCCCTTTACCCCGTGTATCCATAATGGCAGGTCGCACTCATATACCAGCTAGCTTAGAGGACAGGATTCACAAATATTTGAACGTATTGTTCTCCGGGCCGTACGGTAGTTCGTGCATGGCAATACTCAAACGACACCTTCTTCCTCCTGCCGATGTTGGGAAGGACCTTCACATCGCTCCGATCATTGCTCTTGGTGCGCACAGAACACTGAGAAACATCATTCGCCAAGGACTATGCACAAAAATGGCTCGCGCATACATTTGCAGACTGACTTCCGTCTCATACCCCACTACAGGCGCTTCCGGCCACAAGGATCTTGAGAAAGATCTTATGGAGCGGGCATGGTCAAAGGATGATATATCTGGATGGGATCATACAAGGCTAGGAAGATTGCTTTCCAAGTCGGTTGAAGCTTGGGCCAAATTTACCCCAGCGGATAATGGGGAGGATTATGACATGGAGAAGGACAAGATAATGGACGAAGCGGCATGCACCATGAGAGATATCTTTCAGGAGTTTGACGAGAGGGAGGATGGTGTTGATATGGACGATGAAGAGGCGTGCGTTGCAGGAGCAACTCTTCGCCAGCTTGCCAATTTTGTTCGTCCGATCAGGTGTGTTGCCCGTTTTACGGGAAGTCGCTTACATCCTAACTAATTTCGCAGGACCACGGATGGAGCGCCTCTGATCCTACCGCTAGACCAGCCTGCCGAGGCCCCTACGCCATTCTTACGCACACTTTCATCCTTGTTAGCCCGAGATCATTCGACATACATGATTCCGCTACTATCCACCACGCTCTTCTTCATTGCGGACCATCTTACCGATGCAGATACCGCCAAACTCCCAAGTATGATGTTTGAACAACATGATCTGTCACCTGCATCACCGGATTGGTTGAAGAGCTGGGAGGACATTCTTTCAAATCCCACTCTATTTGCTCCTACCCGAGCGCTAACACGGTTGGAAATCATGAAGGCATTACGATCCGTCTACGACTCTCTCAAGGATATGCATAGCTACAGGAAGTCCCTGGCAGGCTTAGTCTTCGATTTTTGTCGGATGCAGGCAAACAACCTGCAGGAAGACCTGACATTCGACAGCAGCGTAGCATGGAGGATATTGGGTGATGAAGTAGTCCTTCGTGCAGTAGAGGCGCATGCTACATCAGCATCGGTGGCCTCATCTTCAGATTCGGGGGCTCCAACTCTCTTCGCACCTGTACGGGAATTGATAGACCTTTTGACAGCTGTTGCTGTCGAAGGAGGAGTCCAAGAAGATGAAGATGACACTGGGTGTACCAACACTTCTGGCACGCCAGCGTCACCTGCATTTCCCTCCAGCAGTGCTTCTGCTGTTATGACTCCTATACTCTCACGAAAGCAGTCAGAGCACCGCGGTGGAATGCGAGAGAGAGAGATTCGAATATGCCCTCTGTCATGTCAATTCTGTCATCCCTTGCGGGTTCTCGCTCTCAGTCCCAACACTCTCAAGAACATGAGAGTCCTCGTCCTCCATTGGTCGCTTCCCCTGCATCTGAGCCAATATTGCCTCGTGCAGCTGTAGCAGTAGTGGCGTTGGTTTCGATATTCAGCCAACTCGCATTCACACCTCACGCACTACTCCGGCATAACGTCGTTTTAGCAGGCGGGTATTCGATACTTTGGTTCAGCTCATTAGCCAGGCAAAATCTTCCCGCACACGTCTCACTGTTCTCCAGTTCATCATGCGAATCCGTGCCGACAGGGACCAACCGCCTTTATTTCGTTGACGCCCATCATGATCCAGATGGCAATATTATGACCTTGGCATCGCTGATTGGCCGGATACAAGGGCCATCGCTTTTTGGACAGGCGCAGCAGTCAGAAGATGAGAGGACTAGTTCCGGTGACCTGAACAACGATGACTCTCACGTGCGCAAAACCCCAGCCTCGAAGTACTCAAGAGCGTGATGGGAGAAGAGCATCTCGTGGGAGAGGAATCAGGCCAAATCAATCGGCAGGCAGCCGCAGTCGGTCGAGAGCATCATTACCAACCCCATCGCCCAGTGCAAATCAGGTAAAAACGTGCGAGACCCTCTGGCAATTTCCCGAATCTCTCCCGTTCACTTCGATAGACCCAGACAATCCAAGCGAGGGCATTTTTTCGTATGATCCAGTATCCGAGTCCATTGGTGTCCTACACGTCGATTCTTATTTGTCTGCCATCTTCGACGTGCTAGAGAAAGAGAGAAATTGGGAAATTCTCTCCTACGTCCTCTGTCATCTTCCCGTCCAACTCGCAAACAAACACCTGTTTTGCGGCCCCCAAGTGTCGTGAGACGATCGTGAGGTTGCTGACGTCCCTCTGTTCTGGACTGGCAAGCGGCGGATTAGCATCCAGTATTGATCGCTGGCCTCTCGGTCTCAAACCTCGCGACGCTCATGGGTTAGCATTTCACACACTCACCGTCCTCATCAGCTATTCACGGCGCTTCGACTTGCCGTTGCGACACGCTATTGTTGATGTGCTTCGAGAAGGGTTGGATAGTCAGCCCACGACCATCATCTGCTGTCTGCAGGCTTTGACGTTATGTGCCTTGAGCTTCTGTCTTCGCTCAAGAGGTCCCTACCATCAATCTTGGAGAAGCTATCACAGATCATGTCCAACCCAGACATGGCTGTCCACATCCTCAGTTTCCTCTCCGTTGTCGGCTCCATCCGCGCGCTACATGCTAATCTGCGAGAAGAAGATTTCAAAATGGTGTTTGGTGTTGCGTTGCAATATCTTCAGCATCACAATCGTCCTGGTGCAACACCCGCGATGTCGTGGGCAATGTCTCAGTATGTTCGGATGATTTCGTTCTCTGTGGTATACGTTTGGTTCTTGGCAGTCAAACTTCCACATCGTCCTCGACATATTTCATATATCACTCGCCAGTTGCTACTAGCAAACGAAGGAAGGATGACATTGACGAACCCACCGAGGTATGCTTCGACTGGCTGGCGCGATATGCATACGCCAGCGCCGATCCACGACCCGCTCATTCGACGCTGAGTGAGATTGTGATGAACCCAAATAATCTGTCATCTCCGGAACCTGCTGTCAGTGAAAAGACATGGCTTTCGGGTAACTCTGTCGTCACCATCCGCTCTTTGGCTCGCCTCGGTTGGATTGAAGTCCTATCTCGCCGCCCTTCTGGGTTGACTAGGTTCCTCTGCAAGCTAGAAAATATACCCTTAGTTGGGCCCGGTGATGTCGATCCTGATATGGTTTCTGTGGCTGCGGGTATGATGATGGAGCGCGATGTTCCGCGCCCTGAACGCCCCGATGCAGGTGTCGATCAATCGCTGGAAACAAATTCTCGCAGTGTAAGTCGGAACTCTCGTCTACAAACTAATGGACTCATCCATTCTAGGACACAATCAAAACCGTTGTCGTAGGGGATGATGGTGGAACTGCACCACCAGTACCAGATCCAATCACTGGCTATGTGTGGAGTCATACTACTCCCTCTCAACGTCGAAAATACGTTGCCGTCGATCCCGCTTTCTTCGCACTTCAGCTTTCCCCTTACCCTGATGGGAACCAACCCGCTAGCCAGCGGATGGTCGATGCAGCGTTACTTCCGGCTCTCTTCCGGTCGTTGGATCAGATTCCCGTGATTGATACCCATAAAGTGGGGATCATGTACGTTGCACCTGGCCAAACACATGAGCTTGATATTTTACGGAACACCCATGGGTCGCCTGCGTATACAAGGTTCCTCGAGGGCATTGGCAGGCTCATCAATCTTCGAGGTCAAGTTGACGTTTATGCGGGTGGCCTGAGCCCGGACGAAGACGGCGAATACGCCTATGCATGGTGGGATGATATAGGTCAAGTCCTTTACCACACCGCTACGATGATGCCATCCAAACCTCACGACAAGTATTGCGTCGACAAAAAACGTCATATTGGAAATGACTATGTCCGAATCGTGTGGAATGACTCTGGAATTCCCTATCGCTTTGACACGCTTGCCACTCAGTTCCAATTCGTGAACATCGTCATCGAACCCCATTCCCTTGGCGCAATCGCTGCCTTTTCTAATAACATCCACGAAAACGAATATTTCAAAGTCACTGTCCAACGTGCCTCTGGCATGAGTGACTTACACCTGTTGGTGACTTCAAGCTCATATCGGCGGAACAGCTCCCTTTGCTGGTCAGGCAACTCAGTTTACTGGCGGATGGTTTTGCGTCTGTGTTTGAACGCACAGAGCGAGACACCAAGGAAGTCGAGGTCATCACTAACTGGCGTGCTCGACTCCAAAAGATCATGACATTCAAGAGGGACAAAATGCCACCCCCGCAGACTGGGGGTGAAATCGAAGGAGTAATCGGACAGGAGGCCTATCGCAACTTCACAGCTACATTCTAGCCTGGATTGTATTTGTGATTCTACGTCGGTGGATATTATGCATTGAATTTTATCTCTTCTCTACAATTTACTCATTGTTCAAGTTGATCATTGATCTCCGTACATGCCAGGGTCTGTTACTTGTTGTATTGTTTATCACTGCTTCTGCGCGATTTGCGTACTGTAATTTTCAAAAGTTCGTTCATTCACACCTACACTGATCAATTAAGTCAGTGTAATAAGATCTAGAGTCCCCTACTTCGAACTTCCTAAGTTTTGACATTTATTATATGTCTCCTCGGAAACGTCTAGCCAGCGATCGGGATCCGCAGTCATCTTATGCTGACTCCTGGACCATCGATGATGACCACAATGGCATAGCCACGACGAGCATACCCTCAAAGAACAATAGAACCTCCTCCACCATCTACTTGGGCTACAAGTCGTTCGGACAGAGTCAAGTCAAGATGATCCGAGTCTTCAAGAGCATGTAACAAATTTGAGAAAATACCTAACAAGATCTATGGCAGTCGCTTTTACCTTCTTATCCAGGACAATGACCTTCACTAGCAGGTAGCGCATGTCATTCCACGACGAACCGAAGACAACATAGTATGCAATTCTATAGCCTATGAGAAGCGCAACCCTGATATTTTCTTCAGTTGAAGCTCTACAAATATCACCTCGGCTTAGAATTCAAAACTTTGCATGTTAACAGCAAGACAAACCTTTTTCATCATATGATACACCATGGCATCTTTTGTGAGATTGTAGTACAGTACACTATCTCATAATGCATAAATCTCATAATGCATAAATCTCATAATGCATTGACTTCGGAAGGTCCCACCGTGGGCCAGTGAGAAATTGAACCATAATGCATAATGCATAATGCATAAGCCTGTGGGACCATTATGCATTATGAGATAGCATTTTTGGCCGGTTGAGTCATATCGGCGATGCTTGTTCGGGTCATTTTATTCATGTTACAATATTGTCAAAGTAACCAACCTTGATTCAATTACCATCCACCATGTCCGAGTCTGTTCGGAAACGCAAACCCCGAGATACACCCCCACCATACCAGATACAGCAAAAAAAACTCAAGGTCAAAAATGCTCCGGTAACTTCAGCACAACCAGCTACAGTGCACACAGCACGTCAAAACCTCACTCTCAGTGATTGAACCAGAGGTTTCCCGCGCAGAAAACACTTGCGCTGTGTCAGCGGCTCGGAAGGGCTTGCCTCCAGTTTGGAAATGCTGATGCACTTGAGTTGTTGAAACAGATCCGTCTTTTCCGTGCTGAGCTGCGACGCGAGGAGCTTCTAAACTCGACACAGACTACAATAGATGCTTACTTTCGTTAGATATGTAGTATGTACTTGTGCCGGTGATGCTCTACCGCACGGTGTCACAATTTGTCACAAGTGTGACATATGTACTAATGCATAAATCTCATAATGCATAGGGTCGAAGGGGGTCCCGACGTTATGCATTATGAGATAGTGTACTGTACTGACGTTAGTCCGCAGTCAGCAGCAACTGGCATTTTCATTTTGATAATAAATGTTGGTTTCTATTGCCCCAGCTGGATGCAGCCACACTGAGACGTTCATCACTGCCATGTCAAGTCAGTTATTGAATGGAAGCAAAGTCCCAACAGTTGGGACCTGGATGGGTATGGTGACCTTAGAGTTGGGTCCGACCAACTACAACTTGAACGTCATCGTACTCCTCCAGTCAAAAATACTTGTAATTATAATCATATCACTCATGGTGTCACCAAAATATTTGCTTTTTGTACGAAGCTAGAATAGGTCTAAGCACCATGTTAATGTGTGCAGCTAAGGATAACATACCTAAGCAAGTGATGAAATAACGCTGAGGCAGACGACAATATTAGACATGCAGCACAAAGTACCATGCATTATGTAAGTCTCAGAATGAGTGGCTTGATGGAAGACAAGAAGAAGCAAAAGAACTGTACAGTACTTGGTTAGGTGACGAAGAATGCGTTAACGCCACAGATTTCCTCGTGTGCAAAACTGATGGACAACTGATTGTTCATCAACATCCTTAGTATCCCAACCTCCCGTTGCTTGAGTCTCGCAAGATTAGACTAGTGCGTACCCCCGTGCGCAGATTGCACATGGTGCTACGCACTAGTCTAATCTACCCAGGAATGTAAGGCTATCCCAGGATGACGCTCAATACCCATGATGCTCTCGTCGTGACTCAATTTTATAAGGGTTCAAGCTTGCGCGGAGCGGCATGGCCCAGGCATATCACACAATGATGCTTGCAAATTCATTGATCAAGGAAACGTGAGCTACAATCAATTCAATCAATAAGAGCTACCCTGCTATCAATAACGGTCCTAAACAATGCTGGATGTCAGCTACAGTGAGTACGATTCCTGAACTCCAGGGATCACCCGAAAGTGAGGGAAGAACGAGCTGCTGTGAGAGGTGAATGCGGAAACAAATCTTGGTCAAGTAGGCGGAAAATATGGGGCTATTAGGTGAGTTTACCGACAGGCAAAGACTCGTCACTAAGAGGGCTGTTGCTGGGCATATTGCTGTTGGTAGTACTGGGCGTAGTTCGCTGCATAATCCTGTGAGCCGTAACCTGGGTAGCCTTGCTGGCCCCACTGCGCGCCATATCCAGGAGCACTATAGCCACCGTAAGCTTGTGGTGGGCGATACCCTTGGTTTTGTGGAGGATTGTTGGATTGCCAGGACTCTGGTCGACGCCAAGGTGGAATGTTGGACCCGCCCGCAGTGATGTCATGACCAGCACTGGGGGCACCCCACGAGCTCTTGGCAGTATCACCGCCTGTGCCTCTGCCACTCTCGCCAAGCTCTGCCATCAAGCTAGCGTACTCAGAGTCAAACCCTCCCTTGTTCATGGGAGGCGGGCTGCCCATAGCGATAGCGTTGGGGTCCTTGTTAACGGTACAGTCGCGCGCCATGTGGCCTGCACTACCACAGACACGACATATGATGTTAGCTGTGAAGTTGCGCTGTTCCGGACAGTCGTATTTTCGGTGACCAAGACCACCACAGTTCTGACAAATCTGGTTTTCGTCGTCACGAAGGGTACCGTTCAATGCAGCAAGCTCGCGGAGCTGATTGCGCTTGTGGTCATTCTGACCCTCGGGAGTGGAGGCAGCCTAGAAAACTTTCAGTAAAAGATCGATGATGGTAAATTGGACTTCTTACTGTTTCAATGACCCTGTTAATCATCTTCACACATGCTGCAACTTTCTCTTCAGAATCAGCGAGAACGAGACAGTGAAGATCTTCTTCTGCGTCATCAGCATACTGGTCAGGACGAGCTTTGCCTTCCTTCACGCTTCCCTTGCCACGGATACTGATTTTGGCACCACTTTCTCTCTCCATCTTTTTCAAACTGTTGCCACGAGGACCGACAAGAAGACCAAAGAAATTGATTTCAGGGAATTCTTTGACAGGAATATAAACTTTTTCGGATGGACGTTGGGAACGCTTTTGCTGATGGTATTCCACAGGAGGGCGAAAGTTGGGGTCATTCTTCATAGCGCGATCGACAAGGCGAATCCGCTCGTCTTCGAGCTTTTTGCGATAGCGGACCTCGCGGGTGTTAGTACGACGACCGTGACCGTCATATGTGGGTGGAGGCGAGGGTGATCTGACGCCAGAATGAGCATATGCGTTTGTAGAAGTCGAAGAACCATCTACTTACCGCTCACGCTCGGGCGGGATAAAATCATTTAAACGCAGCTTGCGATTAATCTCTTCCAGCCTAAGGTGAATTGCATAATTGTCGAGCTGTGCCTGAGAAACGCCGGCAGCGGAGATGGCAGTAGGCAAACCAGGGATGTCTGTCTTTGCTTCTCCCCAGCGGCTCCGCCTTTTACGAGCACCATTAGCGTCAGCTGTGGGTAAGTGAAAAGCACATGGTATCAAGGTTAGTAACACAGTCAGTTAGTGATTAGTAAGATTGTAACAGCAATCGCAACAGACGGGCTGCCAGGATCACCAGCAAATCTCACAGGACCTGCTATAGAGAAATGCTTGGCAAGGAAGCACGACTTGGGAAGTCGGTGTTCAAGAATGATGGGCTTACTTTGAGAATTGGTGGGGGTCTCCTCCCTCCCCCTCCTCGAGTCTTGGTCTTGATTGGACTGTTTGGGATAGGCAGAGGGAGATGGCTGGGCAAGTTGCGGGCGCGCAGTTTCTTCTGCGGGCGCAGGTCCAAATCGACGACGGGTGCCCAGGGGAACTGACCGAAGATTTGTCAGATAATTTAGGGTTTGGTCACAAAACGACCGACCTTCATTGGTTCCGGTAACCTCGCGAGTAGCAGGCCTCCACATTTTGAACTGGGATGTCAACAAGAAAAGGCTCGAGAGCGTGACCGCGAGTGCAACAAATTGGAAGATGAGCAAGATGTAAATCAATCTCCGAAACCTTGCCTCCAGTTGTTTATGGACTCCGCTCAAATGAGCTTGCTGACAAATCAGCTTTAGCACTGTACTAAGTTACTATTACATAATGATTCTGAAGTCCAACGCTTCAAGCTCTTCAAGCTCTGGTGTCAGCTCCTCCATCAAATTCCAAAAGGGCCTCACCTTGATGAGTGGAACAACCCCGGCTCCAGTACGGTCATGAAACGCAACCGCACTGTGGTCCGTGGCTACGATTCAGTTTTACCAAATTGCGAGGCTTGTCCGAGTCAGTACTGCTGCATGTCTCGATTAACCAACAAAGTGCTGGCAGCCCTTCCCAGTCCTCCTACCTGTCTATCCTTCAAAACATGACGCGTGCAGCCGATATACTACCCAAGCTACTATCGCTGTTTGCCCTTTCTTCTAGGTACTACAGCCGATCGTCACCATTCCGCTCTCTAACTATTCATTCCCTACCCTACACCTACTAGCTCTCGGTCCTTGCCCCTCCTGCAGTGATCCGCACATTCGCCCGATTTTGCGCCTGCATGGGCTGCCGTGTCTTATCCACAAAAAGTTTCTTTCTATAAGACTCACTCACTGGCGTTCTCAGACGCCGGGTATCTTCTGTCCCGTTGTTACTCTCGATTGTCAAAGCAATCATTCCGCTTATGAAATTCGTGAACAGTACAAAGTGTGTACTTTGAATGTTTCAAGCAAAAGGAGGGGCAGCTACATTAGTGTTCCATGAAAGACTGCCGAGTCTTCGACACACCCAGCTCGTGACATGGTTTTAACTGTCCGATACTTGGGGATTAAGATTAATCTGTGGGTGTCAATGGCTGTCGGAAACCCTAGTAGGCCATTCAAGTTGTCAGTGTTTTGAATTCATGGTACTATGTCACGGAAGGCTCGACTCGGAAGTCACATCCAAACAGTTTCGTGGTGACTTCCAATGATGACTGATATTGCCTTTTGTCCTCCGTAAGCCTTGCGTGCGCCCTGGATAGGGAATACGTGTTGTATGGCGGTTCAGAAACCGCTATCAGTCGCGGGGTTGGGGTCACCTTATGACCGAACGACAAGTAGGCCATGTTCATGGCTTTCCGATTGACCGATGAATTCCCTTGAGTCCGAGTCAGGAGCTCACTGAGCTGAATGTTGGAGGCAAACTTAAAAATTAGCAAAATTGCCTGCTCGTCCATGATGCATGATGTCTTGTGGGCCAGTACGTATCTCGAAAGTACAATTTCTCGCAGCAAGAGTGTAATTAGTGACATGGGTGTTTGAATGGATTGAATGACCCGGAAACTTCGGAAGGCTTGGCCGAGCTGTGGACTGGCACACGGTCACGTGCATGCACAAACCCGGCGATGCAGATTGCATTCAACTTCACTGCAACTCATTCATTAAACTGAGGCTGCCTTGCGATACCCTTTCTTTTCTTGCGATTTCTGCTTTGGCTATTGCAGGATATGGGTGTAGCGGGACTTTGGGAGGTTTTGTCGCATGAGTTGACACGAAGTTTTGCTCAAAGTCACGGTCTACTTAATAGGTGCTACGACCAGCTGGACAAACACAGTCATTAAACATCTATCTGTTACCCAAGGATTTGAAGCAAATGCTGGTGGTCGACGGGGCTTTCGCATAGGCATTGATGCTTCAATTTGGTTCTTCCATGCTGCGTACGGTAAAGAAGGAGAGAATCCGGAATTGCGCACGCTCTTCTTTCGCTGTTCCAAACTCATGAGCATGCCTCTCCTCCCACTCTTTGTATTCGATGGTCCAAAAGGCCTTCTGTCAAGCGCGGGAAGAGAGTAAGCGGCAATGCGCACTGGCTCACTACTGGAATGAAAAACATCATTGCTGCTTTTGGTTTTGAATGGAGAACGGTGCGTGTACGCGAAGTGATGACGAAAAGAGTATTTATGATGTACAGGCTCCTGGCGAAGCTGAAGCTGAGCTTGCGTACCTGAATCGCATCGGAGTCATCGATGCTGTCCTCTCCGATGATGTGGATAACTTTCTATTCGGCGCCACTATGGTCATTCCGCAAGTAAATCCTGTCACCCTGAGCAAATCGTCCAAACGCTGACTCTTGGATAGCCCCAGCAACACGCTTTCCGGAAACCGCGCGCACCCAGTGAAAAACTCTGACGGACGTGATGATGGAAACCACGTCGTGACGTATCGCGCCGCTGATATCCTCTCCCACGACGATATCTGTCTCTCGCAAGGAGGCTGTATCTTAATTGGCCTCCTCTCTGGCGGAGACTACCATCAGGCTGGCGTTCAAGGCTGCGGGAAGCTCATTGCTGCTGGCCTCGCACGTTGTGGATTCGGAGATCGACTGCTAAAAGCAGCCAGCTCCCTCAGCCGCGAGGAGCTAGAGAAATGGCTTGACACGTGGCGTGATGACGTGCGCGAGGAACTGCGTACGAACAAGAGTGGCCTCATCGGATCGAAAAAGCCTGCACTCGCAAAGAAGATTCCTGATGGTTTTCCTGATGTCGATATTCTACTATCCTACACCAATCCTATCACAAGCGAGACAGAGGGTAAACCTACGCGAGACATTACTTGGGAACAAGAGCCCGACATTGGTAAAATCGCTGCACTTTGCGAACTGTACTTCGAATGGGGTGTGAAGGATGTGATCATCAAGCGTTTTCGCACAGTTTTGTGGCCAAGCGCCGTGCAACGTATCCTGCGGCGTTGGTGCGATGGAAAAGGACGAGAAGAAGCGTAAGGGTTTACCAGTGAGCCCTAAAAAAGCAAGACAACAGGCAAACTTGCTCCGGGAACGCCCTCGAAGATGATTACAAAGTACTTTTCGTCGATGAAGCTCCACTCTCCAACCAAAGACGACCGCGAGGAGCAAGAGCATAATGATACTGAATCCGAAGCAGAAGAAGATAGGCTGATTGTCAAGATTCACTCCTCGCGACGGCACGCGTCTACGGATGGAATTCTTGAGTATCGACTGGAGATTGCGCCTGTGCAGCTCGTACAGTTGGCTGGGGGCGGTGTCCAAGGAATTAGGCCCCCAATCGAAGTAGATGCTGCTTTCGATGACACCGAAGGTGACGATGAGGATGAGGATGGCGGAAAGCAAAAGGGCAAGAGCAAGGGAAAGAAACCTCCACCAGACCCTGAGAGCCACCTTCGTGTATGGATGCCAGCATGTATGGTGCAGATCGTAGAGCCAGAGCTTGTCGAAGCTTTCGAAGACATCCAGCGCAGAAAGCTGGAGAAAAAGACCAAGCGATCGAACAAGACGGATGGGAAGAAGAAGGCTGCTCTCACTGCGCAGGGAGATAGCGATGGAGATGCCCTCCCTGTTCTAGCCCCTGCAAAGAAGAAACCTACCCGTCCGAAGAAAGCGGTAGCGGGGCGGGAGGACAGCGGGCACGCTCCTCGCTCTCTCCCAAGCATCAATGCTTCTGACGATCCTTTCCTAGAGCCCAAGAATGCTGTCCGTACTGATAAATCTCAGCAGTCTGAAACTGGTTCTAAGAAACATACGAAATCGTCTGACTCAGATTTCCCACAGTCCCACATAACCAAGTCTCCAAGAAAATCTCCGCAGCAAACATCTCCGCGCTCGTCAGGCTTAATCAGACCCATGGGTTCAACATCATCTATACAGCCAATGCGCAAGCTCAACGACATCATTGATATATCAAACATGACGGAGAGGAAAAAAGAAAGATGTTTCCACCACACAAGACGACAGCGATAAGGATGCTCTCCCTCTTCCATATCCTCCGAAGAAGACAACAGCCCGTCGAAAGAAAGCAGTTGTGGAACCCGAGGCCACCGCACTTGCTCCTCGTCCTTTCCCGATGTCAGGTTTCATCAGTACTCCTGACGATCCTTTCACAGAGCCCACGAATCCTATCCACGCTCATACATCCCAGCAGTCCTCACAAACCGGCTCTAAGAAGCATACCAAATCGTCCGATTCCGAATCCCTCCACCCCCCCGTAACCAAATCTCCTAGGAAAACGCCGCCGCGGATATCCAGCTTGATCACGCGCCCAAATTCACCATCACCTGTGCAGCCGATTCACAAGCTCGACGATATCATTGATATCTCTAGTGATTCCGATGTACCATTACCACCCACAAAACTTTCTGTCAAAGCACCCCTACTGCTTGCCAGAGAGAAAGCCAAGAAGGGGAATAGTTTATCTCATGTCAAAAGCAAACGCCCTGGCCTCGAGTCGACATCCAGGGGCCAATCAACGAGAGTAGTTGTGGCAGAGAACGACATCATTGATTTGACTTGCTGAATCGATCGTTATAAGGGTTGGTTGGTTGTACAACAAGCTAGTATGTGTAGTAGACGGATCTACGGGATATATACCCTCTGTATTTTCTGTATTCGCCAGATGCTCATTCTTCACGAGCTTGTCGATCTTAGCATGATTCTTCCATTGGAGATACGCCCCGGCTGCTGTAGAACGATATCATAATACAGTACCAAGCAAACTAACACAAGGATAACGCAAGTAAAGCATTCCAGCTGACTGAAACCTCCAGTAGACTCCACTCTGACTCGACCGAAACGCTCCTTGTCTCCTCGTACACGTGAATGATTCCTTCTAAGAACTAAAATACCTTCTCGTAGATAACAATTGCAGGCTTTTTTGAACAAAAGCTGCACCTGGTACAATCCGAAATTCTGAACTATGTCTTCACCTATCGTCGAGACGCAGGAGACATCAACGATAGCCTGAGCACGTATGGAACTTGAAGAACGGGAAACAAACAAGGACGACTAACGGGACGGAAAAAGTGAAGTGTAGACTATATGACGAGATGAAAGCGGTCAGCGGGAGTTTGGATGGTGCTCTGAGATTGTGGGACATCGATACAGCCAAGGTCATTGTTAAATCGACGTGGCGCAGGCGGCAAATGTGATATCTCTGCTGGAGTCGAGATGGTCGGCAAGTGTTAAGCGGATCTAGTAACGATGGGAGTGCAAGGCAATGGGACGTGCAGAGCGGGGAGACTAGAGTCGGTCCAATCGAAACTGGGCAGGAAAACGTGTGGGCAGTCTACTAGTCGCAAGTATGATCATGTCTGGCGCGACTCGCAATCAAACCAGATATGACAATACTTGTGACTGGTAGTCCTGGACCCAAGAACACACTGAATGCTTGGTCAACATTTGGGATGCGAAGATGCGTTTCTAAGTCGCCGCTGCAGTCCACCGTCCCCTAGGGTAGGGCGCTGTTAACATGGGGAGGGGAGGGCTAGTAAAGCGGATTGGCAGTGGTTTCGTGCGAAAGCTCTTGTCAGGGGGCTGCCGCTACCCCTACCGCTTGTACTTCTAGTTCTACTTAGAAAGTCTCTCCTTCTTAAGCCTTTTTCTATGGGATCGTGCGAAACGGTGTTCCGTGCGATACGACGGTCCGTGCACCATCTATGACCCATCGATGGTGAAGTTTTACAGATATGGGCTAATCCTTATCATAGACGAATGAGTCTTACATAAGCCCCGAGACGACAAAGAAAACGACCAAACGTATAAGAGCCTTTCGACTCGTCTTCGGGATTTCATGCACATGATCATGAGTCCTACGGAAAATGCCTTGGACCCCAGCGCCTATCTCCAGGGTCATACGATCAATGTCGACACAGTCCGTCAAACAACAATGGGTGGCGGCCTGTCTACCTACATGAAATCGAGAGATATCGCTCACTCTGGTCATCGTACTGTCAATCGTACACTTCGCCTGTGAGCAGGGCCGCTATGGAATCATCACATCAGGCACTTAATACCACATTGCAATGATTGCACAGTACCCTCGCTTCCCTCAGTGCAGTCACGGTATTCTCGCTGCCATGCAGCGCATGCTAAGGTTGCGTTTCTGATGGACCACTCTGATTCACATGCTCATGAGATAAATTTAACTTCTTTCTCGAAACTCCAGTACAGCAAGTGCGTAATGCAGACGCCTTGCGGCTGTGGCGTTAGATAAATGCAAGATGGCCTGTTCTTTTTCGTTCTTCCCCCGTCTGTTACTGTATCACTGCCCCCGTCTACTACCGTATCACTGTGCAATAACTCGCCATGATCACAGGCCATTTCATCCACATTCTCAACATATTGAAGAAATGGCTTTCACGACTTGCACGTCCCTCTGCGAGGTTATTTTTCGTTATCTCTTCACTGCAACGCTTTGTAGCAGGTCATTTGAAGTTCGGTGATCGGAGCTTGATCACTCGTTTTCCCAGCGGGGTGCTCCCGCGATCTCAAGAGGATATCAAAGGAGAGGGTTCACCCATTTGCCCGAGTCTTCTGCTGCCTGGTCAAATAGGGCGGGAAGCTACGGAGGAGCTTCCATCGCCTTCAGACGATCCTTACACAGAATCCCATTTACGACATCCACGACCTGTACGAAATGGTACAGCGATCCCTCCGTTGGACGCTAATCCAACAACGATAGGATACACCAGCGCCACTCAAACAGGTGGGCTCCATCAAGGCTCTGTGTCAAGTTTACATCTGTCTTTGCATATGGAAGAGAGTTCCGTGAAAAGCAAGACGTTCCCCAAGGACGGGGCATTACAGGAATTCAACAGTCCAGGCCCCTCACGCCTTTCTGGCCTCTATGAAGTATCCACAACACATTCACAACCACGAGGATACATGGACGATGCTCACTCTGTTAATTCAACGCGCTCGCCATCCATGAGGCATTTGGCGCCTTGTATGCCTTATTCCCAACACGCGTCCGGCAGTCGTGTTTCGGTGAGCACGGGCCACTCCTCTACACGATCATGTGCTGGTTCAGAAATCCGACAAGCCGCATATCGAACACACAAGGGGCCTGTCTATTCTCGCCCGATTCAAGTTAGCGTCTCTAGTATCACGGATATACATCATGGATCCCCGAATACGGTTTCTATTCCATTGGATTTGTCTGCCCAGGCTGTGCCGATATCAGATCACGGTCTCGATCATGATGTGCATTTCACCGCTCCCCCCGCCCCCGGCAGCAATGAGCTACCGGGCCCAGAGGTCGTCATGGTCTATGACGGCCCGGAGATATCCCCTATGGTTTCAAAGGATGTTGGGAGGTATGAGAGGTGCCGTGTCCGGTGAACATCTGTCTACTTTCCTGCATTTACTCAACAGCTGACCTTTCCAAAGGGACCCCGCCGTCACCGACATCACCGTCCGTGCTATGACAATTTTTGCGCATGAGTAAGTCATTTTATGAATTTTGAGTTGCCACACCTCAACTTTTTCAAGAATGGATGTGCCCCAAGGATGGACCGCGTTCGTGCATCCAGAAGGTGCCCGTTATTTTGTGAACCAGGAAACAGTGCGTCAAATCCATGGATTATTGACGACCGATGGTCTAAGTTGGGGCTATAATGCGCAGAGAACATTCACAGAAATGAATATTTGTGAGCCAGAGATATACGATGACATCAAATACTTCATGCAATATTTGCTGGAACAACTCCAGCAGACCATTGAGGAATCGAACCTCGCGCTCGACATGAAGCAGGTAGACCTTGTGATTGAGCCCAAGGTCTTTGATAGCGACTCTGTCGTCTGTTGCTATTATTTCGCCAATCACCGCGACAGGTGCCTCTTTTGGTTGGATAAATTCCATCCCGAAAAGATTATTTCGGAATGTAAGGGCGTCCGGAGTCTCTCACATATATGTGAGTAGCTAATAGTTCTAAGAGGATCTGGATTTCATGACTTGTCCTCTTTTTCATAACTAGGGCTTGCCATTGAAGCACAATACTGGTGTGTTCTAGCAAAGGTTCGCACAGTATCTTTACCTCACTGTCCTATTCCTGATGAAATTCTAGATCATATGCAAGTAAATTAACATACAATGTAGGAAACATTGGGATTACTTTCCTAGCTTGTGCCCGATTACACAAAACATTGTCGATGAGCTTAGGGATATGTTGATACATGCGACATGTGGTCAGTACTCTCCTAGATCTGATAATTTGATCTGATGCATCCGGTCGCAACGAGCAGACCACTTGACATCGCTGCAGTCTTCTGCGGCATTTGATGCCATTGAACTCAAGGATCATCTTTCTGTGGTTGATAAAATCAAGGGTGTGTTACTTTGATTCTTCTCTCAGACGCCATGCGCTAATCCCAATTTTCGAAGTCGATCCGACTTCCCCTACGGACCAGAGTATGCGGCGAGGGCACGCTGCTATTGTCATTGGTAAGACTTGAGCCTGAGTTTGATCCATTCCATTACTGGTGTTGATCATCATTTAAGGCCGCATCATGCATATATTCGGTCAGTGCTCTCATTTATACATCCAACTGTAATTTACGATCATTTCAAGCTCATAATCACTTTGTGCATTATTACGGTGAAGACTGCGTGAGACTGAATTTTGAACAATCGGTCCACGGTTGGACATATAAACCATCACCGTTGATGGTCATTTTCGCACCCCTCCTGTTCTTTGACCCTGTGGCTCAAGTTCAAGAACTGCACAAGATTTTTGTCGACGAGGTTGCTTGCTCGGCACGATGGAATGAATTCTGCTCGAAATTCAAAGGGCAGCTTCAGGACTCCAACCTCTTGGTAAGTCCACCTTTTCATTGTTGTCAACTTTGATGCGATCAATGTTGAGCCAGGCCACTGTCTTACTCAATGCAAACGTTGGGTTCCTCGCCATCAACAGTGTTGATAGAGGCGGTAGAGATGCCATTCAGTTGGCAAGCTACATGTCCTTGGTGACGAGCTTGGGGAGCATGGTCCTCGGCCTGTCCTTTGTCTCATATGATCGAACCTCTGGACAAAATACAGCCACGGAAGCGGTCAGTATATTCCACCGTGTTACTGGAATATTTCTTATGGCAGTTTGTTCAGGTAGAATTTCTAGGAAGACTTCACGACAGAAAACACGGACTGGAAAAGTTGGCTATAATTTATAGCCTCCCAAGAGCGTTGCTTATGTGGGGGTGAGTCTGCATTCTAATGTAATAGGCGGAGGCCCTGATATCAATATATTAGCATGGCATTCTTCTTTGCGGCATTCTCGATCGATTGGTGGACTTCTGGAGATATGACTTCCAGGACCGTTGTCGGGACTGTGACACTGGTCGTATTGGTGACGATTTCAAACAGCATTATTCTCACCAGGGGGTCAACCTGGCTGTGTGGAGACATCGCCAAGAAACTATCGTCTCGTCTGACTGACATTTGGAAGCAAGTCATGAAGCTCAACCAAATAGACCCTACTGGCGACCCTCGAATCCACACTGACCTTGGTACTTCCGTTAGCCTCTCCGCCGAGGCGGATGCTTCAATGCACAGCACCTCTCATATTGCAGCTTTGCCTAGTTCAGAGATACTGGGCCCAGACAACCATGAAAATCACCCCAACTTCCCCTATCCCCCTGGTTCAGCTACCCCTTCCCACCGCTTCCGTAGATGCACCTCAGCAACCACATGCTGCCAACTTCGTGCTGCCACCATCGGATTCATGCACCAACCCAGGTGTTCTGTCAGGCACAGACTCTCCGCAACAGATTCGAGAAAATACCCAGACGGTTTTCCAGGACCAATCTACCACGGAGGCTCACAGCGAGCCTGGCGTTACCCACTTATGCATTCCCTTTAACACGTTACCAAGCTCTGCATCAGAAGAGACGGTTGGGACACCGACAAATGCACTACGGCATTCTGATGCTCTCCCAACCGCGGCCACCATCCTGTCCAAGCATAGCTTACAAAGTGCAGCGGTAGCCACCGACTCGGGCGCACCCAAATTGCCTGGTTCACTTGGTACAGAAGAAGGGGAGGGTGTGATATGCACCAAGAACTTGGTCGAAGAGCCCCGGGAACTCGAACATCCTCAACCTTCGCCGAGCACAACGCCACCTCCAAGAATTTATGCTAGAAGTGCCACTGGTGACCAATTCCGTCATGCACCAGGGGCTCCGCTACTTGAAACCGGCCATGACATAGTAGAGGAGTGCTAAGAGTAGGAATACATACTGGTTCTGACCTGCAGGGTCGCCATGGCAGATCATGAAGGACATGAGGGCCGTCGAGCTCGTGGCCGTTATTCAAGCTTCAATGACCGTGGAAAGTGCACATGAACAGCTGCGGCTGGGACCTAGTAGTACATCTCGCCTGCGATGATCCAATTGCCTTGGGCATCGCAGAAAATTAGACATGTCTTTCAGGAAGCCCGACGTGTCAATCAAAAGCGACACGTTCACCGCGGAGGGATAAAGTCACAAAGGGTCATAAGCATACAAATGGCACGGAAAAAAGCATGGTGCGCAGAGATGTCATCTTTCAAAGTTGTGATATGAGTCTTCTACGAGGCTAGTTACGTACAACAGTGGTAGCATACAGTATACAGAAAGAGTAGCACGACTGACCATCGTATGACGAAATCTGTAATGAATAGTGCAGAATGTCAACATGGCTGCCACGGCAATACATATTGGAATGAAGGAACAAGGGCAACGTATTCCGCTCGCTGCTCATCTATCATCACACTACCTCTGATGATCAGACTCTCCAGTGGAGACCCTAACTGTGCCAAGAATGCCTTGAACTCCTCGTGAGGCCACTGTGGTACATTGTAAACAATAAGTACGTGTAGAGTGGGGAGTGAGAGAGTATTGAGCAGGTCGCAGAATTTGGGCTCTGGGACATCATAACATTTATAAAAAATGGTCAAGGTTTGGAGGTTTGGGTGTGTGAATGGCATTAACGGTTCGCTGTCAACGAATAATATGCAAATCATTAACGATGATAGGTTGGGAGCTAGCTGGAGCAAGTGGGGGACAGCTTTTTCTGTCCGTACTGCGATCCCGAGCGTTGTCAGATGGGCCCATACGGGATTGCAAGAGGACAAGTCGTCGAGGTTGAGTAACCACCCTATCACATAGAGACTGCACATAGTGGACGGCAGTTGCGACGAGGTAGAGCGTGGAATACTAGCTGGCATATCACGACCAGAGATATCCTCATACACAAAAATCTCCTCGAGTGCTAGGAGTTCTCTGAACATATTAAGTGCAGGTGTTTTGCGATGGTAAAATTCAACAGAGAGAGATGAAATTTGATTGATGTAAGGCTGAAGAAGGCGTCGTAGCTTGGTCGAGTGATCAACTGCGTGGAAGTGGATTTTTAACGAGAGTGGTCGTTCTCGTGTTCGTTTGAGCCAAGAGTCGTAGCAGAAGGCTACCTGCTGCCAATTTCTGTCGTCAACTTCCACAGACAGCACACACCACAAGTTTGGCATGCCCACAGCAACCTCCCTCCACCGTCGACATATTCTGGTCAACAGCATAGGTGCAGTTAGCTTTGATGGGGCCTGGAATTGATGGGGTTCTGTGATTTGCGGGAGACAGTGGTAAAATATTTGAGACAGGATTTCAGTTGGCAAGCGCCAAAGAGGCGATACGAGCCTCTTGTGCAAATAAATGGATTCGACGATCTTGTTCTTCTGCTCGACGAGTTGCTGCTGAAGAGTGTGAATACCATCCATGACTATTTGCAAACTTGAGATGTCGTGCAAAACGGTGTCCAACTGATGTTGGCGTCCGGTGACAATGGTACTGATGCTCTGGCCTTTGAACTCAATTGCACAGTGATTGGGATTGGGAAATGCGGTTCGGGAGTGGGGGGTTTCGAGGTCGGGTATCTCAGTCTGCCAATGGTCAATAACGTATCAGATGAAACATCTTCACGGACGTACAATTTCTCGTGAACATAGCTGGAGCAAATGGTTGTTATTCGCAGAGGAGTGTCTAAAGCTTGAGCACTTACGATAGTCTACAGTGCAGTAATGATATCCGAGACTGTCGAAATATCGGCTTTTGAATCAATTGTTTGCGTGTTGCGTCGCAAAGTATGTGCAACTAGTACTTTGGGAGAGTTCTGAATCTGAAAAGGGGCTCAGGAGTACAACTTGACTAGTATGAAAAATGTGGCATGACAGCAAATCGAACGGCTAGTATTACATCCTGCCTGCGATGGTCGTCTTGTCCAATTGCCTTGGGCAACCTAGAAAATTAGTCATATCTTTCAGGAAGCCCGTCCATGGCGACGTGTCAACCAAGTGGTATGGTAAAGTGACACGTTCACCGCCCTAGCCAAGGACTAGGATAGACACAGATGCTCTTGATAAAATCTGTGTGGTGATGACAACTTGAAGGAGGGATAAAGTCGCAAATGGTCATAAGCATACAAATGGCACGGAAAAAGGCATGGTGTGCAGTGATGTCATCTTTCGAAATTGTGATACGAGTCTTCTACTAGGCTAGTAACGTATAGCAGTGGTAGCATAGAGTATAGTAACTTCAGAAAGAGTAGCACAATGGACCATCATATGGCGAAACCTGTAATGAATGGTGCAGGGTATGGTACAAATTGGAACGAAGGAACAAGAGCAACGTATTCCGCTTGCTGCTCATCTGTTACCACACTACCGCTGACGATCAGACTCTCCAGTGAACACTCTGACCGTGCCAGGAATGCCTTGAACTTCTCATGAGGCCACTCTGGTACACCGTGAACAGTAAGTACGCGTAGAGTGGGGAGTGAGAGAGCATCGAGCAGGTTGCAGAAATCGAGCGTCTCCTCATCATCATCACAGTCATAACTGACTCGGATGTGTAAGGTTTGGAGGTTTGCGTGTGTGAATGGCTGCAACGCTCTCAGGATGCTGTGGAAGAGTATGATGCGAATCGTTAACGAGGATAAGTTGGGAGCTAGCTGGAGCAAGCGGAGAAGAGCTTTTACTTGCCACACTGTGATCCCGAGTGTTGTTAGATGAGTCCATACGGGATCGCAACTGGACAAGTCGTAGAAGTCGAGTGCCCAGCCTGATACATCGAAACTGCGTAGAGTGGACGGTAGTCCCGAGATGATAGAGTCTACAATATAACTTGGCATCTCACAAGCATGGATATCCTCTTCGAAGTACATGGATATTTCCTCAAGTGCTAGAAGGCCTTTGAACATATTGGGTTTAAGTGTGCCGAGACGATAGAAATCGACAGAGAGAGATTTGATTTGATTGGTGTAAGGCTGAAGAAGGCATTGTAGCTTGGTCGAGTCATCATCTGCGTGGAACTGGAGTCTTAACCAAAGCGGACGTCCCTGTGCTCGCTTGAGCCAAGAGTCGTAGCTGAAGGCTACCTGCTGCCAATTTCTGTCGTCAACTTTCACAGACAGCACACGCCACAAGTTGGGCATGTCCACAACAACTTCCCTCCACCGTCGACATATTCTGGTCAACGACATAGGTACGGTTAGCTTTGATGGTGGCTCCAATTCGCCGAGTTCCGGGATTTGCAGGAGACAGTGGCAAAATATTTGGGACAGGACTTCAGTTGGTAAGCGCCAAAGAGGTGATACGAGCCTCTTGTGCAAATCGATGGATTCGATGATCTTGTTCTTCTGCTCAACGAGTTGCTGCTGAAGAGTGTGGACACCATCCATGACTGTTTGCAAACTTGAGATGTCGTGCAAAACGGTGTCCAACTGATGTTGGCGTTCGGTGATAATGGTACTGATGCTCTGGCCCTCGAGCCCAATTGCACAGTGATTGGGATTGGGGAATGTGGTTCGGGAGTACGGCGTTTCGAGGTCGAGTATCCCAGGAGGCTGCTAATGGTCAATAACGCATCGGATGAAACATCCTTACAGACGTACAATTGTTCGTGCCAAACGTAGCTGAAGCAAATAGTTGTTATTCGCAGAGGAACGTCTGAAACTTGGGTACTTACGATAGTCTGCAGCGCAGTAATGATATCCGAGACCGTCGAAAGATTGACTTTTGATTCTAAATTGATTGATTGCATATTGCGACTCGCAAAGTACGTGCAGCTAACATGTACTCGTGAAGAGAGTTCAAATATCATAGGCGGAGTCTAGATCTGGCATATATATACAACGATAAATACAGTGTACCGAACTTGACAAGTATGAAAAATGTATATGTGCGGCATGGAACCGTCACCAAAGCATCCACCATACGTCAATTATATAGGATACAATACGGAATTCAGAAGAGGCAATCATTTGGTGGTCTTACAAGTTTACTATTAGACTCGAGCTCGACTCGGAGGAGCCGAAACGCTATATAGCCGCCATAGTGCAGAGTATCAACGCAATACAAATTGGAACGAAGGAACAAGAGCAATGTATTCCGCTCGCTGCTAGCGCTCATCTGTCATCACACTACCGCTGACGATCAGACTCTGTAGTGGACACTCTGACCGTGCTAGGAATGCCTTGAACTCCTCACGAGGCCACTCTGATACACCGTGGACAGTAAGTACGCGTAGAGTGGGGAGTGAGAGAGCATCGAGCAGGTCGCAGAAATAGAGCATCTCCTCATCATAATTTGTAACGGTGGCACTTCCCCAAGTGCCTTGTTCAATGTTTATCATCTTATTCCTGTCAAGCTCCTAACTACACTCATTTGTTAGCTGTCCCTACAGTTGCTCGATGTCGTCATCGGCCGAGCTCCTTACCACCCGTCTACCTTTGACGTTTCCGTGTCTCCCCGAAAAGGTACTACTGTAGAGCTACGACACTAGGTTCGTCACAGGTCACAGCCCTTGACGAATCGAATCTATTTGGTGTGACCGTCACATGAATTTTGGCGGGACGAAGCTAATTTGTGACATTCGGAAAAAACATAGGAAAAACATAGGTTGTGCACTAATGGGACCAAAAATCATTATACATCGAATTTGTGATGCGTCTACGCTTTCCACGCCCATAATCAACCGTCGGAACACTGTTCGAGCCACCTTCCACATCTTCAGCGGCAATGCCACCCACATCATAGACTTCGGAGTGGCTTGCACACGAAAGTCCACCATCTGCATTGATATGGCAGTCAGAACGGACCTGTTCACCCCCGGAAGCCATATGGTCAAGAAGTGCATCCATTGGCACGTCACACAATCACGAAGCAGCAGCATGTCAGATGGTTGCAAGCGGCGAAGCACCCGCGGGCGAATCTATTTGGGTGTGGTCACAGGTCACATGGTCATTCGAACCAGTGACACTGAGTGTGACATAATCACACGCTGCACGTGACGAAGCTAGTGTCGTAGCTCTACAGTACGCTGTTTGCTTAAATACTGTACACAGTAGTAGTGCTACCTTAGTGTTTTCTGGACCCCCAAATATCAGACTTTTACCCTGTTATTTCCCGAGAGCATTCTTCTCTTGTGCCGCTGACTTCGAGCTTCATGCGCTAAATAATCATCGCCACATAGCACTTTGAAGTAGATCAAGGGAACCGACGATTTCCCGATGACGCCTTTCCTGTAGCGCACGTTCTGAAGGTGACAGTCGCAAAAGACTACGAGAGATCTCTAGAAGGTGGTCATTATTTCAGCCATAATCTTGAGGAAAGATAACGCACCGGCAGGTGGCTGTTGGACAACAACATGCAGGTGTCCTTCCTCAGGTAGACTAGAGAAGACCGTGGACAATTTGGCCAGGGGTAATAGCGGTAGCTTGTGCTCAATGTCACGTCGCACATTGCTCTCGAGAGGCATCATCGACAGTGAGGTTGGCGACCTTCCTGAGTATCAGATCAATAGTATCAGATCATAGGCATTAGATTACTTACATTCCATAGCTGGAGACGGTCAGCGGCGACAGCGTTGAATTCAGGCCTCTTCTCTTCCTTGATCAACTTTTTGAGGTCACCGACACTCTCCGTCCGTGTGATCTTGATCGGGAAGGTGTAAATGGGGTCATCACCCAAGACCAAACAGTTGAGGCTGAACATGGGGATAGCCGACAGTGCAGAGAATGCTAATTCAATGTAGAGGACAGAGTGACAATGTTGACCAACACAACTTACTAGGGGGTGGCAGAGGGAAGATATCAGGAGTTTGGACAACAATATGCAGGTGTTCTTTCTCAGGTAGTTCAGAGAAAAGCTTGAGCAATATGGCCATGGGTGATAGCGGTAGCTTGTGCTCAATGTCATGTCACATATTGCAGTTGAGGGTGTCATCGACAGGCAGGTCGACCTTCAAAAGTATCAGACGTTAGCATCAGATCGTGGTATAAGATCACTCGCATTCCATAGTTTGAGATGGTCAGCGGCGACAGTGTTGAATTCAGGCCTCTTCTCTTCCTTGATCAACTTTTTGAGGTCACTGACACTCTCCGTCCGTGCGATCTTTATCGGGAAGATGTGAAACCTGGGATCATCGCCTGAGACCAAACAGTTGAGGCGGATAGGCTGCAGATCTGAAGACACCATTAAGACTGGCGGCAATGAGGAACGAGCGGCAATGTGGATAGACAGCAACTCACCACTGGTAGTGTCTGGAGTGAACATCTCAGCCAATGTTGGCAAGAGCAACAAGGGTTGAGATCTGAGATCTGAGAAGTGGCCTTACTGGGAGACCTGGCAGAAAAGCGCTGAATCAATTTGTTTGCGCCCTACCATGACCATAAGACAATATTGTTTATAATTGAACACATCCACCGGTGCCTCTTGATCACATAAGCTTGAAGCTTGATTAATTGTCTCAACTCAACCACGAAACATTCTTAATAAGGTAATGTTACTGGGCAGTTTTGGTGATGTGTTGTAGCACATTGAGCAACATCTTATGAACATGCCGGTCAATGCAGACTATAGTAAGCAGCTCAAAAGACGATGATGCACGAAATGAGAGTGGGAGATGACTGTGAACAATGATACCATCAGCGACGAGAAAGCAACACGAACACAGAACACACACCATCTGAGAATTGGGGCATTCTCATGGCACCGTTACAACGAGATCATGCACTTTGTGAGGATAGGAAATCACTGAGGCGTCATCAGCATCAGGAAGCAGCTCGACAGACGAAATCACTCACACCCTGAAAGCGGGACATCACTATGACACCATCAGTGTCAGGCAAGCAGTCGAAAGGATGAGATCATGCACTGTATGAATTGACTATGAAAGCGGGACATGGCCGTGCCACCATCACCATCGTTTGAGAGCGGGATATCCTATGGCTCTGTCAGTATTGGGTGAACACATGCGCCTACCAAAGACTCCCTACCATTGCAGTAGTTGCATGATGAGCTAGGCTAGGTAGAAACTCAATATGAAGAATGCAAGAGAGTGGAAGCAGTGCGCATATACTCACCTTCAGCTAATAAATAAGGATACACTCTGCAGAGATACTGTAACTACAAGAAGGAACGGACCAACTGAGCCACGAGTGTTACCTTGGATGGAGATTCAGGTCATAAACTACAAACAGTAGCCACGAGGGAGATGGTGGTGGTGGGAAGAAAAGTGGAGAAGTGGAGAAGCTGAGTCTATAAGGCCTGATTAAGATTGGGGAGCTGCAACACAACCGTTCCTAACAAGTTTGCACGGAGGAGCGCGAAAGTGGCCAAGTGACAAAGGGTACCAAACAAAGGACTTGGAGAAAACTGAGTGCGCGTAGATCTCGTCAACAGTCGTTGACAATGTATTGTATATATCATGTAGATACAAACGCATTGCAGACGCACGTCATTGTGATACATCTATATCAGGTTGGGATGTCGTCGACACTCACTGCGGAAACGAGAAAATAGTTGGGCCGGATTAGTGTAGGGACAGACCATATACGCGGAATATAAACAGACATCGCATACAATGCAAATCCCGAAGCGCTAGACTAGCGAGAGGTACACAGTGGCTCTAATCCGACACTGGACACATAAGTTTTGCAGAGGTAGATTAGTTATCTGTGTATCTAATCTGACAATAGGATCGGAAAACATGACTTGTACATCTCAATTATGTCTGCATACATATACAAAATAGTTCCGATTAGACTCTGCAAAGGATATAGTACAAGAGGTCCATATGCTCCATATGCTTCCTAGGATTCGCCATGCACTTGCCCATAGCTTCTTGCTCGCTCTTCCCTTCGTTCTCCACACCCCACATCCACGATGCATGGATCCCAAGGCCCACAGAGACGCCCCTAGCGGTGCCCCCATGTATCCTAGCCAACACGGCATTATATGGTGGACGATAGGTTACGGTTTGATTTGCCGATTTGCTGCGACTTATTTGAAAGTCTGTGCGGTGTTTATTCTAGTATTACAAGCATACCTAGGCATACATACAAATTTGTGTCACACTAATGTAACGTGCATTACCTTACTTGCAGACCGCTGCACAAACTTGAGATGGGACCCTGGCCTGATGAAAGAGTGATAACAGGGAGCAGCAGCTATACCTGATCTTTCTCTGGGCTATACTAATACTAGCATCATACTAGTAGTGACTCGGATGCCGCAGAGGCAAGTCAAATCGAGGCGACAATTATTTGTAAGATACTAGTACACGACCAGCAGATATCTACAATTGTAAGAACAGACTTGGAGTGTTTGATCCCGTGGAACCAATTCGCGTCGACGCCATGCCATGCGCGCTCCATCCGAACCCCTCTTCTGCTCCACTTTGGCTCAGGCATGTACTCCACTTCAGCTCCTTTGTGTTAATGATTATAGTCAGCATCTGTCACGAGCTCGATGTGGGCACCGTTTAAACTTGTGTTGGGTCAACGAACCACATGGTTTCATTGATGGGTCGAGGCTGGACGTTGCATCGCACACTGGACACTGGCAAGAATACTTTGGAGATTGCACAGGCACCGGCACCCAAATCATATGCGGCATTCAAAAATTCTTCGCGAGTCACTGCGTTGCAATCTCACCAACAACTTTTACCTTGATCTTATTAGTATCCCTGGATGCACATTGTCTTTGCACTGGAATTTGGGCTGAAACACTTCGACCAATCAGATATCATTCCTCAAATCTCACTTTGGAAATGTAAACACTGTATTGTGGTATATCAAGCACGAATGCGATTGTTATCTGTCCACCAAGTTCTTCCGCTCGATCTTCTAATAGTATGGCCCTAATCTCAAATGATCCCAGTTGGTGGCCACTTATCAATGCGAGTCTTATTGGCAGCTATTTTGTAGGTTCGTGGAGAGTCAGCCGCATGATGACGGTGATGATTCAATTCACCTTGACTCTAATTTCGTCACACAGGATGAACATGCTGGGTGTGTATCCTCGCATAGACTCTGTTTCTTTCTTGTGATGGACAACATACAGTCAGTGTTCCAACAATTTCGGCGACTGGCGCAGTGAGCATTCCACACCGATATCTTCCATTCTTGTCCAACAACTGAACTACCATGCAGGGGTGAGTGAAATTCTCGAACAAAGCTCGTTGATTCAACATAACGACTCCCACAGTTGTGAGTCTGTTTCAGAGTCTGTGATCTTCTGAAGCTGATAACTAATGTTCCTGGATTTGTCAGGCCTTATCATCTACGACGCACTTAATTGGATGGGTGAGGTTGTAAATGTAATACTGAGCGGTGAGCTATACACCTCCATGACATTTGACTTGACTGAAATACCATGCAAGTCATCATGATCGCTCGGTTGCATGCCATGTATCAGAGATCTAGAAAGGTGCTGACATGCCTCGTTATCATCTTTGTGGCCATCAGAATTGCCGATGCAGTTATGATTGTAATAATGATGATGCAGATTGCAGGGGGTAAGCTTTAGTTATGTACAAGATGTTTAAGTGCATAAGGCTCATTTAAAATTACCAGAGGCATTCGTTCTCTCCGGCACCCATCGGTGTATGATTGACTACGTGGGAAATTCTATATTTCTGTCTTCCATGACTTGGATACTTTCCACTGTATGGGAGGTCCTTGCACTGTGTCTCACGGTCTGGATTACTGTAAAGCACTTCCGTGAATTGCGACGACACTCAACAAGAGGTGTTATCGGGGACTGTTTCATGGTGTTGATGCAAGCTCACGTTAGTTACTTTGCGAGGTGAGCTCATAATGTCAATGTGGTTTCTCTTTTTCCACCAAGGTTTTCGCATGCTAGTTTTTTGGTTATCTCTTGTCTCCAGATCGGTTTCTTCTTTTCGACACTCTCAGTGGTATGCCGATCCGTCGACGACCTCTACATGCAACCATGATTCATCATTTCTATAGGACATATATTCCCTGGACCCTCAGATTTATTTTGTTCTCGCTGAGATATTCCAGGTCGTGCAGATGTTTGTGCTAGGACCACGCCTCATCCTCGGTGTTGGAGAATATCACGCTGAGCTCGTGGCCAACTCTAATACAGCAACCGCAATGACTTCAATTGCTTTTCAGGAGCGCGTCCATGTATCAACTAGCAGTAGTGTGTAGCGCAGGAGATGCTCGATATGATTTATTTGCAGGTGCAGGGAGTGGGAAAATGCACATTTACTGTGAGGTTGTTCATTCAAAGCGGCTTGCCACTTCAGGAACGAGTACAACGAACATGGATGAGGGTGATGGAGGTTAAATTGACAAAACCCATCAAAAACGAGGTGCCACAGCACCCTCCGGTTCATCAATGACCATAGTACCAACTATGAGTGAGACGAACGAATGGCATCGGTATCATATGCATGCTTAATGCAGCAAGCATAGTTCTTTGGCCCAGCCTGTCACGGTCCGCCTCGGAATCCAGAAAACCGAAGCCTGAAATTTCAATCCGAAGGAATGAGAAGACAAGTCTCACCACATATTAGCCTTCAGTGCTGCAGTTCAAAATACCAAGTACTGAGTGAGCTAGCTCATCATGTGAAGTTGTTCAATGCTTTCAACTTTGATAAATGCATCATATACACAGATGGCAGCAACAAGGCAAGTGCATAGTAAGTTAGTGTAAATACACCTCACATCGCAGCAGCTACCGCGACAGTTGCAACATTTTCACGATGCCCGCGTCCAAGCTAATCGCATCGGCAAAGACTCGACGATTAGGCGGCTCACTACGGCCTTGCAAGGGGTGTGACAGTCTCACAGGTGCTTGTTTGCGCATGCTGCACTTGCAAGAGGCGAGAGGTCAGCGAGAGGTTGTGGGAGTTGCGTGAGGCGCTTGCAGGTCAACCGGTGTAGAGACTCGCATTTCTCCAGGCTCATATGGGCCAAATTCACGCTTTTTCACGACGCCCTTGATATCCATGCAACGCGCCTTCTAAATCCGAAACGTGCTCCGAACGCGACAAACGCGCTTTCGCGCTAGCGCGTTTCTACCCATACACACTTTTGCATATCGAGTATCCACATTCCTGCAGTCGCGCATCCATAATAACGCGCTGTGTCGCGTTTCATCTTATTCGCATTTCGTCGTGTTTCGTCTTATTCGCGTTTCGTCGCGTTTCGCATTTCATCGCGTTTCGCATTTCGTCGTGTTCTGTCGCGTTTAGCCTCTGTCGCGTTTCGCCTCTGTCGCGTTTCGCCTTTGTCGCATTTCACGCTGTCGCATTTTTCGCGTTGCGCCTCGCCTTCTCTCATCCTCGCATTGACGAACCCTCGCTACTGCCTGCTCGCACCTTCCCAGTTACGCACATATGCGCCTTGGTGCGTACCAGCGCGTTTGAGCGCGTTACATCAGACTTCATCGCACTTCCCTAGGATCCGTCGCCCGTCCTCCGCATGTCCTGTCCTAGTCCTCCAAGGTCCATCGGTGCGTGCTCTTTTCACTAGAACTCATATGGCGTCACACAGGCACTTGTACTTATCACTATGTTACATTATGGACCCTGACTTACCTCATCACCTACCTTAGTGCTCCCTACTCGGTTCCGAGGCCTGGGAACTCGCTTAGCATACTTACATGTCAGCATGTTCATTTTTCTGGGACTGACTCCCGCTCGACTACCATCAGAAAGTGGATAGTTGAAGTTTCTAGCAGAAGACACTTGTTTCCATCTAATTGGCGCTTTGACACCTTTAAGTGTCTATTTCTACATCTATCAAAGCCCTGATTCTCCCATTTTGATTGTCGCCTCTACTCGAAGCACTCCGCTGTGATCACACGAAGAGCGCCTTGGTATTGAAGCGTGCTTTTCCGCACTTTCCGCCTTATCAGCGCGTTTAGGCGCTTTTAGCTAGCGCTCTTCGCTTTTGGGTATATTACTTGCCTTAGTGTCCCCTCCAGGCTTAGAGACCGAACTGCTGGTTAAAGATCCCCCTCACCTTTCTATAGAGGAATCTTTCTCAGTCGCAATCCCCTTGGGACGATTTTCCACTCGTATCCAGAGGAGCACTTGAGAGCCCACTTCCCACTCTTCCCCCTAGCACGCAGCTATCATTCCTCGCCCTCACCGGTCATCTGCAGCGGTCTGCAAGCAAGGAATGCACTGAGTGTGACATGAATTTACTGCATCAGGAAAACCACCGGTCCCTTTTTCCCGCTTATGTTACTTTTTATGCTTAATATGGAATAAATCCAACTTAAAACACTGCTTTTCCCACTTAATTGACTTTTGTGAAAGCGCATTAAGACACACTTAGGCTCACAAGTCCAGACCACCAAAAAAGGGAGAAAAGTTGTATTTATGCAATAAGTGATAAATGGTAGTAGTACTAGTAGTACTAAGTCACCCGTTCTCCTTGCCGTTAATCCGAGTCGTGGTTCGAACGTCGAAGGTAAAGCGTCGTAACAAGCGCTCATGCAGGTGTAGCAAACATGCACACCACTCGCAGAAGGGTGGCCAAGCACATCGAGCTGTCTTGTAGTAGTTTTGCGTCATTTGTATGTAGTATAAATGAGCGTGAACGTTACTTACCTTGGTGTAGTACTAGAGGTCGTGCGTGGTACAGAAGCACCGCGCTTTAGAAAGCGGTGCTTGTCTGAAAGAAGAAGGTGTCGGGAGAGGCCGATTTGGCAAATACTATCAGTAAGTACGGACAACGATACAAGCTGAGCATCCACTCACCTACAACACGCTCAACTGTGAGAACGATGGGCCCTCACGATCCTGTAGGTGGCCTGCGTGCTATGTAGATGGCCGATCACTGACGAGTGTGATCAACAGGAGTTAGTGTCATATACCATATATCCGGTTACAGATCCGATGATCTGGATCTCAGATCCGATCCAGATCCGATGAACATATCCGTCGTCCGGTCCACAGATCCGCTTTGATTCTTATTTCATTTCCTGTTCATATAACTCTAACTATCGTTCATCCCCTTTCGGTATTCCTGTACACCGGTATACCGGTTATCCTTTACTTCCGCTTTGCTTACTGATCCGCTACACTTACGAATCCGCTTTTACTTGTACTTCATTCCCGGTTCATAATTCGTGATCCATCCAACTTACCAATACGCTCCACTTAGACTTTGCTTATTGATCATTCCGTTAGCTATCCGTAGTATATAAACCTTTGTATATGCGCTGTAGTAGATCAGTTCGAATATCATCTTAGATTGCACTCATTCCGTCTGGACTCTGAGTCCCTCCGTTATCCATCCGGACTTGAGTACGCTACTCTTGTCTACTCCGAGACTTAGGATAGATTCCTATAGTCTACATATCCGCCTCTGTCTTCGGACAGTCCTCACCCGTTAGTTTCTAGTCCGGATCCGATCCGGATTAGCCGTTACTCTATATACGCGATACTTTAGCTCTCTGAAATAAGGGGCAAGACTCGGGAAAGGGGCACAGCGCACGAGCTGAGGCCGAAGCCCTTCGGATCCGATACTACTTGAGTACGGTCTTAACAGTATATTCGAACTCATACCTTTCCGAGTTACTTAACATCTATCATGCCTCCTACCAAGACACAAACAACTCTGCACGCGGTCGGACTAACCTCCCTCCGTCGTGATCCGACACCTATAGTCAACACCTTCACCAGTTTCTCTCAGCGCCGTGTTAGCGCCCACGGAACCGCTCAAACCATATCCGAACTCCTTAATCGTCGACACCCCGGAAACCCCAACACGCACTCCTGCCGTAGGACCTCCGGACGATGATGATCCCGATGATGGTGATGATGATTTCCCTGGTAATCCACCCGATGATAACGGTGGTGATCCGGATGATGATCCGGATGTTGAGGATGATGAAAATGACGGTCTAAACCCACAAGACCGCGTTATGCTTCGACTCTCAGAAGCCATCGATAACCTCGCTCGCAATAATCGTCGCGCGCCCGCATCCGAAGATTCTAGAGTCAAGGTCCGAGAACCGGATACCTTCGACGGATCCGAACCACGGAAGCTCCGTGCGTTCTTTGTCCAGTGTGAGCTTAACTTCCAGAGCAAGCCTAAGGCTTTCCGTACCGGAAGGGCTAAAGTCAACTTCGCCCAATCCTACCTTAAGGGTATGGCCCTTGAATGGTTTGAACCGGATCTCCTGTCCGATGATTTGGACGACCATCCGGATTGGATGGATGACTATTCCGTGTTCATGCTTGAACTCCAAGCCAACTTCGGGCCTCATGACCCATCCGGTGATGCAGAAATGCAGCTCGAACAGCTCCACATGCGCGATGGACAGCGCATCAACAAGTACGTTGTGGAATTCCAGCGCCTTGCTTCACAGGTTCGTGGCTGGGGCGACGGAGCCTTACGACGCCAATTCTACAACGGACTCCCGGCCCGTATCAAGGATGAAATCAGTCGCATGGGTAAACCCTCTACTCTTTCTGAATACAAAGTCCTCGCTCAGACTATCGACGCCCGATACTGGGAACGGAAGGGAGAGATCTCTCGAGAAGCTAAACCCACTTCATCCACTACCCCTAAGCAATCCACTTCTGACCGGACGAACTCCAATACGTCCGGATCCGGAAATCACAAATCCGGAAACTCCCATGATCAGAAGTCTACAAAGCCATCCGCGTCCTCGAACTCGTCCGCTCCTAAAGTTCCGGATCTTACTTCCAAGCTGGGTAAGGACGGAAAGTTAACGTCCGAAGAGCGGCAGAGAAGGATGGACAAGAAACTCTGCTTATTCTGTGGCGGACCCGGCCATACAGCTCGGGAATGCACCAAGTCTACTTCGCGTGCTGCCAAAGGCCGCGCTGCAGTAGTCGCTCCGGAAGTCAAACCGGATGTCTCTACTGAGACAAAAAATAGTCCGCGACTCTCCTAGCTCCGTGCAGGAAGAGGGTCGCGTTGACTCTGCCTGCACAAAGGAGTTAAGACTCAACGCTGTCGCGCTCTCGGATCCGACTTCCCTCTGTCCATATGTTTCACTTCCGTTACTTCCATCCGTATCCGAATTTCCAGCTCTTGTAGATTGTGGTTCTTCTCATTGTTTCATAGATACTGCGTTCATCCGAAAACACAAAATCCCTACATATCCGATACCTACGATTCCGCTCCGCTTGTTTGATGGTACTTGTAATAATACTATTTCCGAAGCTATAGATTTGTCCGTCCGCTTTCCGTCCGGTGTAGTCACCTCTGATACGTTCTACGTTACCCCTTTGGATTCATCTTGTTTTATCGTTCTTGGATATAGCTGGCTCACCCGACACAATCCGTTGATTGACTGGGTTTTGGGCAGCATCGAATTCCGGACGACATCTCATGGAATGCCATCGACCCCTCCGACGTCACTTCCGTCCTCGGATATCCCTCCTCCGACGGAAACCATACCTCCTCCGACTACATCCGTACCCTCCGCTGATAACACTGTTCCTAATATATCCCTAATCAATGCAGTTGCCTTTTGCCAGGCCTGCAAGTTAGAAGGATCGGTCCAGTTCAGTATATACCTTCGACCATCCGGTGTCGATCTCCGATCCGCTTCTCTATCGTCCGATCCTCCGGATCTATCCCAAATTCCTTCGGACTATCACGAGTTTGCGGATGTCTTCGACAAGGGAAAGGCTGGTCAGCTTCCTCCACATCGTCCTTATGATCTAAACATAGATCTGGAAGAAGGAACTAGTCCTCCCCTCGGAACTATCTATTCTCTATCCCCGGTCGAGCTTGCAGCCCTCCGGAAGTTTCTTGATGAAAATATTGCCTCTGGACTCCTCCGCTCCTCATCCTCTCCTCACGGAGCTCCGGTCCTATTTGTCAAGAAAAAGGACGGATCCCTCCGCCTTTGTGTGGATTTCCGTGGACTCAACCAGATTACTAAGAAAGACCGATATCCATTACCCCTCATTGCCGACCTATTAGACTCTCCGAGCCGTGCTAAAGTCTATACCAAAATCGACCTCCGATCCGCTTATCATCTTGTCCGGATAGCGGAAGGGGACGAATGGAAGACTGCCTTCCGAACGCGCTATGGCTCCTATGAATGGTTGGTGATGCCGGAAGGTCTCACTAATGCTCCAGCAGCATTCCAGCGCTTTGTCAATAGCGTGTTTGCTGATATGCTGGATGTATGCGTTATCGTATATCTGGACGACATCCTCATCTATTCCCATGACCTTGCGTCCCACAAGCAACACGTCCGAGAAGTACTCCGTCGACTCCGTAAACATCGTCTCTATGCCAAACCCGAAAAATGCGAATTCCATTCCACTTCCGTTGAATATCTCGGATATCTCCTATCTCCGGATGGCTTAACTATGTCGTCCGATAAGATCCAAGCTATTACTGACTGGCCGGAACCTCGGAAAGTCAAGGATATCCAATCCTTCCTCGGATTCGCAAATTTCTATAGACGGTTTATATTCAACTACTCGGATATCGTGGTTCCGTTAACACGGCTTACACGCAAGGATGCTCCGTGGAACTTTTCCGATGAATGTCGGAAATCCTTCGAGGAACTCAAGAAAGCCTTCACTACGGCTCCGGTGCTTACGCACTGGATGCCGGATGTTCCTATAGTTGTGGAAACCGATGCCTCTGACTACGCTATAGCTGGAATACTATCCATAGTATGTCCGGACTCAGAGCTTCGTCCGGTAGCGTTCTACTCTCGAACGCTAACCGCTCCGGAACTTAACTATGACACCCACGATAAGGAACTTCTAGCTATATACGAAGCTTTCCGGACCTGGCGACATTATCTAGAAGGCTCGGCCGAGCCTGTAGATGTTGTCACGGACCACAAGAACCTTGAGTACTTCGCCACTACCAAACTCCTCTCTCGCCGTCAGGCCCGCTGGTCGGAATTCCTCCATCAGTTCAATCTTGTCATCCGCTTCCGTCCCGGAAAACTCGGAGTTAAACCGGATTCCCTTACTAGACGCTGGGACGTCTATCCCAAAGAGGGGGATAAGGACTACGCTCGAGTTAACCCTCATAACTTCCGTCCGGTATTCACGTCCGAACAGTTAGCTTCGTCCCTACGAGCCTCAACCTTAGCAACTCCGGTTCTTAGAGCAGCTGTTCTAATGGATATTGATGACCTTCGGAAAGACATCCTGACCGCACTTCCTAATGACCCTATTGCAACCAACCATCTTCCGGTACCTTCAGATCCGAGATGGACAGTGGACGATAGGGGTTTCCTCCGTTGCGACAACCGTATATATGTCCCAGAATCCGATAACCTTCGACTTCGCGTCCTCCGTAATACTCATGATCACCCCTTATCCGGACATTTTGGTCAAAACCGAACCCTAGACCTCATCCGACGCGAGTATACATGGCCGGGTATACGCACCTATGTTAAGGACTACGTCCGGTCCTGCACCACCTGCGCCCGAGCCAAGGTTCCGAGACATAAACCCTACGGATTGCTCAAGCAACTACCCATACCGGAAAAGCCTTGGAATTCCATATCCATGGATTTCATAGAGCAACTTCCGGACTCATCAGGCTTTACAGCCATCCTCGTTATCATAGATCGTTTATCCAAACAAGCAATATTTGTTCCGACTCACGATACCATTACCTCTCCGGATCTCGCTCGTCTATTCCTACTTCATGTGTTTTCCAAGCACGGAGTTCCGTCCCATGTCACCTCGGATCGCGGTACAGAGTTTGTATCCCACTTCTTCCGATCCTTAGGAAAAGCATTGGATATGGTCCTCCACTTCACATCCGGATATCATCCGGAAGGGGATGGACAAACCGAGCGTGCCAACCAAACCCTGGAACAATACCTTCGGATATATTGCAATTATCAACAGGACAACTGGTCGGAACTACTTCCCTTAGCAGAATTTGCCTACAATAACGCTCCAAGTGCTACTACCGGAGTATCGCCTTTCTTTGCTAATAAGGGTTATCATCCGAACATATCCGTCCATCCGGAACGCGATCTATCCTCCATCCGCGCTCGCGACTATGCTATAGACCTCGACGACCTTCACCAATTCCTTAGAGAAGAAATGGCTCACGCCCAAGAAAGATATCAAGGACCTGCGGACGCCAAACGGAAACCTGCTCCGGATATCAATATCGGAGACCAAGTCTTTGTCAAGGCTAAGTACTTCCGGTCCACTCGTCCGTCTAAGAAACTCTCGGAAAAGAATCTAGGCCCGTTTGAAGTCATATCCCGTCCGGGTACCCATTCCTTTACCATCCGACTTCCCGAATCCATGAAATCCGTCCACCCCGTCTTCCACGTCTCACAGCTAGAACCATCCGTTCCGAACACAATTCCCAATCGGATCCAGCCTCCTCCACCTCCGGTCGAAGTCGACGGAGAACCAGAATATGAGATATCCGAAATCCTAGACTCTAAGCTGGACCGTCGTAGAAGACAATGCCAACTCTTATACCTCGTCCGATGGTCCGGATACGAAGGAACAGACGAAGAGACTTCATGGCTACTAGCCACGGAACTCGGAAACGCGTCCGATCTAGTCTCGGATTTCCACTACTGCATATCCAGACAAACCCGGTCCTATTGCTATACAATGAATATACAAAGCGGATATACAAGTACATTAGTAGCAGAGAAGGCAGATCCGAAAATCCTCAGCCATCCATCTCCATGTCCCCACCCGATCCGGATCCGGATCCGGATTCTTCAACGTCCTTGTCAGTGGCCTCAGAACGAGCCGCCTCTGTAATCCGGATTCCATTCCGGATCCCCTCAAGAAGGATGGTCTGGAACTCCCTCTGCTGCTCCAAAAACGCCTCCAAGTTAGTATTCATCCGCTCTATAGCAGTCCTACTCCCTTCCGCCGCTCCGATGCTCTGCTGGAGCAATCCGTTGGTCCGAGCCAGTTCCGCTACAATGCTATTAGCGGCCGCGACCCAGGCCTGATCATCATACTCCACTTCCACCTCATCCGCTACTACCGTCTTCATATCCGGATCCGGAGTTGGACTCTGCTGGCGTTTCTTACCCTTGCCTCTCGGAGATGGGTTCTCAGCAGCGCGCTGCCTCTTCTTAGACTTGGAATCCGTAACGGTTCCAGGTCGTCCGGGACAAGGAGCCTTGTCCTTCCGGCACGCGTTACAAGCCTTGATCTATCCGAATGTTAAGAGTCACGGATCCGAAGATTCAAGGATGACTTACCAAGGAATTGCTATCCGCATCGGACCACAGACAGGCCCGACCCTTCTTAGCGCAGCGGGTACAAGCCCCATCCTTATCCGCTGAGATGGCGCGAGACTACGGATCCGATAAGGGACGGATCCGATAGAACAAGTCATGACTCACCATTTCCGCCACTATAGCCCTGCGCCTAGCCTCCTCCGCTTCCCTTCGGGCCTCAGCCCGTTCAATCTTCTTAATCCCTGCCAAGCGCTTCCGTTCCGCCTCTTCCGCTTGTTGCTTCAGCTTTTCAGCCTCTTCCTCCTTCTGAACCTCGGCCTCAGCAGCAGCCAGCGCGGCCTGGATATCCGCCAGAGTCTGCTTAGCGGTCTTCTTAGAGCCGGATCCGTTATCAGTCATGGTTGAGATAAGCTAGTGGTAGTGAAAAAGTAGGGAAAGGAAGGAACACCCTGCGACGCTTTGGCATCCGTATATCTGTCAGAATCCGAACTCAGCAACTTCTCCCATCAGCTTCTCCATTGTCTCGCACTCATACCATCCGTTCCGGATCGCTGATTCTTGTGCCTCTAGGGATCGGCCCTAAGGGGGGGATACTGTCATATACCATATATCCGGTTACAGATCCGATGATCTGGATCTCAGATCCGATCCAGATCCGATGAACATATCCGTCGTCCGGTCCACAGATCCGCTTTGATTCTTATTTCATTTCCTGTTCATATAACTCTAACTATCGTTCATCTCCTTTCGGTATTCCTGTACACCGGTATACCGGTTATCCTTTACTTCCGCTTTGCTTACTGATCCGCTACACTTACGAATCCGCTTTTACTTGTACTTCATTCCCGGTTCATGATTCGTGATCCATCCAACTTACCAATACGCTCCACTTAGACTTTGCTTATTGATCATTCCGTTAGCTATCCGTAGTATATAAACCTTTGTATATGCGCTGTAGTAGATCAGTTCGAATATCATCTTAGATTGCACTCATTCCGTCTGGACTCTGAGTCCCTCCGTTATCCATCCGGACTTGAGTACGCTACTCTTGTCAACTCCGAGACTTAGGATAGATTCCTATAGTCTACATATCCGCCTCTGTCTTCGGACAGTCCTCACCCGTTAGTTTCTAGTCCGGATCCGATCCGGATTGGCCGTTACTCTATACACGCGATACTTTAGCTCTCTGAAATAAGGGGCAAGACTCGGGAAAGGGGCACAGCGCACGAGCTGAGGCCGAAGCCCTTCGGATCCGATACTACTTGAGTACGGTCTTAACACCTGGCACCAGAGTAACTTCTTCTCTAGTTCACACCAGCTTTCTCTAATGTCACGGTGGAGGTGTGCTTTCCCTGGCTGTCGAGCTCTGTGCACAGGGAGAACATCGAGTGGTTCAGACACTCAAACATTTGACTGTAGAAGCGAGGATTCAAGGGAATGAGAGGAAACCATGGATGAGCTCCATATGCCCAATGAGTGGTGAGGGGTAAAGTGGTGTCATCTGGAGATGAGTTGTGATCATCCTGGGGGTCCCAGGCTGGCCCGTAAGGAATATCATCGGGAAGAGAAGTTGCAGTGAGGGAGGTGAATATCTTCTGCTCGCGCACAAAGATGTTGAGGTCGCTGGTCATGTTGTCAGATGCAGACTATAGACAGGGTATCTCTCAAGGGTACAAACTGATGAGTTAGGGTGAGGAGGAGTAAGGACTATCTCAAGGGTACAAACCAATGAGTTAGTTTGATGATGATGGAGAGGAAAGGAGACCGACTTAAGTATCAGACACGACAATTGAATTATGTAATCATTCTACAATCTCTTTGAGTTCGATAGTACAAACTATCGAACTCATTATTCTTGTCTACATTTATTAAACGCCCCTCTTTCCAACATCTCATAGGTGGGCGACTTAGTCTCAAAATGACTGGATGCTGACATAAGATTATTTGGGACTATTTGTCGTGTCATCTCAAGTTTTGCCAAAGTCCTAACTACTCCTTTACTAACTACCACTACAACAACTGTTTGTACAGTTGTGTTATCTCACTTTTTTCGAGCTCAATGGTTTGTACCGTCAAGCTCATTGTTCTATAATCTCTTTGAGTTCGATAGTACAAACTATCAAGCTGTCTACACTCTACATTAACGCCCCCTTTTTCCGACAGTCTTATAGGTGGGCGACTTTGTCTCAAATAACTGGAATGCTGACATAAGATTATTTGTAGCTGTCTGTCATGCCATCTCAAATTTCATCAAATTTCTAACTACTCTTCTTTACTAGTGACTACTACACAATCATTTCTACGGTTGTGTTAGTATTATCTTACCCCTGATTTTTTCAAGCTCGATGGTTTGTACCATTGAGATCATCGTTCTTTAATATCTTTGAGTTTGATAGTTTGTACTATTGAGCACATCATTCCTGTCTAGACTACACTGTCTACAATGTCTATGCTGTTGACATTCCATACCTCACAAAGTTCCAAAGTTATTCCTTTGATGATTCATTGTCATTTGGATGGGCAAGCTCTGCTTGCCTGTTCACCTAGTAAACTTGACGCCCGACAATGCGGAGACATGTTCAGATTTGGATAATCCTTAAGAATACCCTCCACTAGACCATATGTAGGTGCACACGTGAAGGACCAATTGGTCACCCACATAAGTGCAAGCCTAGGTAAAGAACAATATGGCCGATTGCTGGAAGTACTCTTGACTTTAATTGCTTCCAGCTCAATAGTTTGTACTATCAAGCTCATCGTTTCCATCATCCCCCCCTCGGTAGTACCACAGTCCAAGTCTACACTCTTGACTTTCAACACTCTGAGCTCAATAGTTTGTGCTGTCGAGCTCATCGTTCCTTGTCGACATTTATTACGTTGTGAATATTGAATCCTTCCAATGAGTGCTCTGATCACTCTTGTCCATATAGGCCCCCGTCCAATGACCTTTGTGTGACTACTTCATGGTACCGGAATTCTGTTGCTTCTGTTGGATTGTGGTATGTAATGTCCTATCACCCCTTGTCCTGCATCTGAATAGTATCCATATAGGCAATCACCTTGTACTTTGTCATTAGCAGTTGTCTCTGATGCCTTGTTCATGAGTTGCTTTCATTTTTCCCTTGTTTTTTTTCTCTCATTTAAGTCCTGCTATACCAGGATCTACTTACTTACCAATCACCCCGGTCACACACATCCCCCATTCTTAATGCCCACGGCCTGTGCACCTCTCAAACGATGCATGTTGCAAGGAGTGCATTGGCAAAGGCAGATATGACGAGAAAGGCACACCAAAAGGAGTGCTCATGGCCCGAATGTTCACTCGCGTCTCATATCCTGCATGTAAAAGTGGAATGTGCCACAGATAGCAGTGAGATTGTTGATGTAGATTCTGTTCCACCAATCTTTCTACATGCACCATCACAGACAAACACATCATCAGTTGTCACCATCACCCACAATCTTGGTTGCTGACCCTTGCCACAGATATACTGGTCAATATTCCTTTGAGCTCAACAGTTTGTACTGGCAAGCTCATTGCCAGCTGAGTACCCATTGTTGACAATCTAAATTGTTTGTACCTTTTCACAAATACTTCCAAACATGGACATAGTACCTGTCCCGAAAAAAGGATGCAATCAGCGCACCGTGAAGGCATTGGTTATCCTTGATAACATTGAATCCCAGATCCAACAGTGCTTTTGCTTGTTACTGCACTCTGGTAGCATTGATCATGTTGATCGTGAGCTACATTTACTTCATAAAGTTGTGCAAAATGCCAGGTCGACAGACCAATATTGTCATTGCATGAAAGAAGCAATCAAAATCGCAGATAGATGTATTTGGTAGCCCAGTTGAACAGTCACAAGCTGCCCAATGATGGACCTGTCGAGATCAATACCTGTAAGTGAGTGTGTGGATCATCATGTCATCCTTTACTTATTGTTCAATAAATACCCTTCCACAAGCTCCAATTGATAATTCAGACGAAATAACCCAAATCATCCTCTTTCTTGGTGTCGCATACAGAGTCATTATGGGGGTCAGTAGAGGAGTTGTTCAATCTAATCATGAAGATCATTTCCATTGTTCTGTTTCTTGCATTCCAGAGGTCAGATAATGGCCTTAACTCCTCCACACAAATATCCTGAAGCAGATCCCAATGACCTCAGAAAGTGCTGAGGCCAGATTCCATCTCAATGGAAAAACTGTCCCTATGCTGTCTGCAGCTGCCATTGCACCTATGCACCGACTATGCACCAGGCTTGATGACCAGTATATCCTGAACGGTGCACACATCATCCTACACCCGCAACCAAATGTGGCAATGCTTTGCTTGTTGGTGTGATGGAGAATTGCGTCCCAGGAAGATTTTCCTGTACCATGATTTCAAAGATTATCTGTTCAGTCTCCTCTCTCTGTTAAGACTGTACTCAGAGTCATCGGATCCGAGGGCTTTGGCCTCAGCTCGTGCACTGTGCCCCTTTCCCGAGTCTTGCCCCTTATTTCAGAGTACTGAAGTATTGTGTCTAGTGAGACGGATAAGTTCATAATGGATCTGTTAAGGCTTCCGGAATCGGACGTAGAGTAACGGCTAATCCAGATCGGATCCGAACTAGAAACTAACGGATGAGGACTGTCTGAAGACAGAGGCGAAGATACAGACTATAGGAATCAATCCTAAGTCTCAGAGTAGACAAGATCGTACTCAAGTCCAGATGGATAACAGAGGGACTTAGAGTCCAGACGGAATGAGTGCAATCTAATGATATTTGAACTGATCTACTACAGCACATGTACAAGGGTTTATATACTACAGATAACTAACGGAATGATCAATAAGCAAAGGCACGAGGCTATGTACAAAGTATAAGCAAGTATGTGCACAGTGTATTGGTAAGTCGGATGGATCACGAATCATGAACTGGGAATGAAGTATAGTTAAAGCGGTGTGATGACAAGATATGGCTGGGCTGTAGGTAAAATCAAACCAAATATATGAGTCTCCTGCTCTCCTAGCTGCTACTCTTGCAAGAACGTTCAACCCTAAGGATCTCTGACTAGGCTCAGGCTCAAAGAAAGAGAGTGGAGAAGGTACTCCAAGTCAAGGTAAGAAAACTAGTTCCAGGAGCTATCTGGTGAGCTGAGGGAGCTACAACTAGGAAAGCTACAACTAGGGGATGCTACTAATAACCCAAGTGAATGGGGAGCAACCAAAGAACTGGAAACAGGGAAAACTAGGTAATGACTGTAGATCCTAGTAAAGGGAAGATGATTATGTAAGCAGCAAAAGTGCGAACCTAATCTAAGGAAAGTGTCAATAAGAGATGCATAGTGAAAAGTGCCTCTGCAATGCCACAGAAAGTTTGAACACCACAGCGGATCAGTAAGCATAGCGGAGTAAAGGATAGCCGGAATACCGGTGTACAGGATACTGAAAGGAGATGAATGATAGTTAGAGTTATATGAACAGGACTAAATAAGAATCAGATCGGATCTGTACCCAGATATATGGTATATGACACTCTCGCAGAGATACTGAGGCCATGATGGATCAGGCATGCAACGATCTCATGGACTCCATTGATTCCCTCATTCGTCCTTCGTCAAAACCCCCTTTGAAGCTCAATTCTCCATCAGTTCAGTGGTCCTCAGCCAGGCTCACTTTTGTTGATAGAGGAGGAAGGACGCTTGCCTTCACTCTTCATGTGGATTTTTTCACTCTGGAAGGTCTGAATATCCGCAGAGCTAGTACATCATGCAGATCATCTCTATGATGTGCTTAAATTTACCATTGGATATCAGATACAAATTGGAGAACAGTATCTGCGGGTATCATCCCAGGTCCGACGCAGCCGTCACTAGAGAATCTCAACCACTACATCCAACCGCTTATCAATGATTTGGTAGATGCATGGCAGCATGGTATTAGGTTCTCCAAAACTGCTTGTTATCCCCACACCGGCTTAATTGTAGCACTGTTGCTCTTGTCGTTTGCGACCTCCTGTTGCTCGTCATATTGCCTCTATGGCTGGAGTCGGCAGTCACTTCTACTGCAGTGCGTGCAATTGTTATCACAAGTCTACCTGTGGAAGAGTAGACTTCAAGAAGTGGGAACCTGTCATATACCATATATCCGGTTACAGATCCGATCCAGATCCGATAACATATCCGTCGTCTGGTCCACAGATCCGCTTTGATTCTTATTTCATTTCCTGTCATATAACTCTAACTATCGTTCATCTCCTTTCGGTATTCCTGTACACCGGTATACCGGTTATCCTTTACTTCCGCTATGCTTACTGATCCGCTATGCTTACTGATCCGCTACACTTACGAATCCGCTTTTACTTGTACTTCATTCCCGGTTCATGATTCGTGATCCATCCAACTTACCAATACGCTCCACTTAGACTTTGCTTATACTTTCGTACATAGCCTCGCACCTTTGCTTATGATCATTCCGTTAGCTATCCGTAGTATATAAACCTTTGTATATGCGCTGTAGTAGATCAGTTCGAATATCATCTTAGATTGCACTCATCCGTCTGGACTCTGAGTCCCTCCGTTATCCATCCGGACTTGAGTACGCTATCTTGTCTACTCCGAGACTTAGGATAGATTCCTAGTCTACATATCCGCCTCTGTCTTCGGACAGTCCTCACCCGTTAGTTTAGTCCGGATCCGATCCGGATTGGCCGTTACTCTATATACGCGATACTTTAGCTCTCTGAAATAAGGGGCAAGACTCGGGAAAGGGGCACAGCGCACGAGCTGAGGCCGAAGCCCTTCGGATCCGATACTACTTGAGTACGGTCTTAACAGAACCTCATGATAGAGCAACACTGCGAAAATATGCTGAGTAGTGGAGAGATGCCGCTACATCCTCTGAATGTGCAAGACTGTTCAAGGCTCATGGTGTGCGCACTTCCAAACTCTGGCGTTTACCATACTGGGATCCCTCCCGACAACTTGTCATTAATCCAATGCACTGCATATGGGAAGGTTGGTCCAACACCACACCTGAAATCTGCTTGGTTTGACTTCAGAGTCAACCACATTGAGTCGTCCTCCCCGGCATTTGCATGTGACTTTGGTGAAGTACCTTCTGAGACAATGACCCAAGGAGGTAACACAGATATCTGCAATTCGCACCCTCTCTTATCTCATATAGGCTCTGGCGGTGATAAGCAAGTGGAGGAATGCTTTGACAAGCTGAAAACTCTCTGTCTCACAAAAATTCAGGACTGTTGTGGTTTGCCTGCAATTCTTTGTATTGTATACCCCAGAAAGTTGGCAGAACGCTGAAGATGACTATGTCAAGGCTCTTCTTAATATTGGGTAAGCTCTCAACCTTGTGAGGCTTCTTGCCTTCAGTTTTCAATATGTACTTCACAGCGTGTGGACAACCTTTAGCTGCCCCTCAAAAAGTTCGTTCATTCGAGACAGCAAAGGTACTTAATGAATCTGTGACGTCATCCATGATATGACACCCCTACTTGGCTTGGGTCAGTCCCCAAGAATTCAGAGAGGCATCTGCTGGAACAATTAAGGCTGATGAGTGGCAATCCCTTATCACGGTCTACCTTCCATCGCCCTCGTGAGCTTGTGGGAGCTTGGGTACCTCACATTCTTCTGACAAACGGCTG